>NC_041217.1:55005769-55026103 GCF_002837175.3 Physeter macrocephalus
TCAGCTGTTAACCTTATGGGGATTCCCTTGTATGTTATTTGTTGTTTTTCCCTTGCTGCTTTTAATATTTTTTCTTTGTATTTAATTTTTTTTTTTTTTTGTGGTACGCGGGCCTCTCACTGTTGTGGCCTCTCCTGTTGTTGCGGAGCACAGGCTCCGGATGCACAGGCTCAGCAGCCGTGGCTCACGGGCCCAGCCGCTCCAAGGCATGTGGGATCTTCCCGGACCGGGGCACGAACCCGTGTCCCCTGCATCGGCAGGCGGACTCTCAACCACTGCGCCACCAGGGAAGCCCTGTATTTAATTTTTGATAGTCTGATTAAGATGCGTCTTGGCATGTTTCTCCTTGGATTTATCCTGTATGGGACTCCTTGTGCTTCCTGGACTTGACTTTTTCCTTTCCCGTACTAGGGAAGTTTTCAACTATTAATGTCTTCAAGTATTTTCTCAGTCCCTTTTTTTTCTCTTCTTCTTCTAGGACCCCTATAATTTGAATGTTGGTGCATTTCATGTTGTCCCAGAAGTCTCTGAAATTGTCCTCAATTCTTTTCATTCTTTTTTCTTTATTCTGCTCTGCAGCAGTTATTTCCACTATTTTATCTTCCAGGTCACTTATTCAGTCTCCTGCCTCAGTTATTCTGTTTTTGATTCCTTCTAGAGAATTTTTTCTTTTCTTTGCGGTATGCAGGCCTCCCACTGCTGTGGCCTTTCCCGTTGTGGAGCACAGGCTCCGGACGTGCAGGCTCAGCGGCCATGGCTCACGGGCCCAGCAGTTCCGCAGCATGCAGCATCCTCCCGGACCAGGGCACGAACCCGTGTCCCCTGTATTGGCAGGCATACTCTCAACCACTGCGCCACCAGGGAAGCCCAGACTCAGTTTTTTTTTTTTTTTTTTTTTTTTTTTTGCGGTACGTGGACCTATCACTGTTGTGGTCTCTCCTGTTGCGGAACACAGGCTCCGGACGCGCAGGCTCAGCAGCCATGGCTCACAGGCCTAGCCACTCCGCAGCATGTGGGATCTTTCCGGACTGGGGCACGAACCCTTGTCCCCTGCATTGGCAGGTGGACTCTCAACCACTGCGTCACCAGGGAAGCCCTAGAGAATCTTTAATTTCATTTACTGGGTTGTTCATCATTGTTTGTTTGCTCTTTAGTTATTCTAGGTCCTTGTTAAACGTTTCTTGTATTTTCTCCATTCTGTTACCAAGATTTTCAATCATCTTTAGTATCATTACTTTGAATTCTTTTTCAGGTAGACTACCTATTTCCTCTTCATTTGTTTGGTGTGGTGGGTTTTTACCTTGCTCCTTCTGCTGTGTATTTCTCTGTCTTCTCATTTTTCTTAACTTACTTTGTTTGGGGTCTCCTTTTTGCAGGCTGGAGGTTCATAGTTCCTGTTGTTTTTGGTGACTGCCCCCAGTGGCTACGTTTGGTTCAGTGGGTTGTGTAGGCTTCCTGGTGGTGGGGACTGGTGCCTGTGTTCTGGTGGATGAGGCTGGATCTTGTCTTTCTGGTCGGCAGGACCATGTCCAGTGGTGTTTTTTGGGGTGTCTGTGACTTTATGATTTTAGGCAGCCTTTCTGCTAATGGGTGGGGTTGTGTTCCTTTTTTGCTCATTGTTTGGCATGGGGTGTCAGCACTGTAGCTTGCTGGTTGTTGAGTGGAGCTGGGTCTTAGTGTTGAGATGGAGATCTCTGGGAGAGCTTTTGCTGTTTGATATTATGTAAGGCTGGGAGGTCTCTGGTGGACCAGTTGTCCTGAACTCGGCTCTCCCACCTCAGAGGCACAGGCCTGATACTGTGCCGGAGCACCAAGACCCTGTCAGCCACTCGGACAGGTACGTGGGGAGTTTCTTGCCTTTTAGGAAGTCTGAGGTCTTCTACCAGCGTTCAGTAGGTGTTTTGTAGGAGTTGTTCCACATGTAGATGTAGTTTCGATGTATTTGTGGGGAGGATGGTGATCTCCATGTCTTACTCCTCCACCATCTTGAAGGTGCCCCCTCCGCCTGGAGGTAGGCAGCAACAGCCAACCATCTCCAGGAGGCGGTGAAGTTGGGCGACGGGGCTCACAGGCTCTGGCAGACCAGGGAGAACAAGGTCCCCAGCAAGAAGGCGGCCACAGTGCAGCCCAGGTACCTGCTGAGCCTGAGCAGGCTTTCCTTACCTTTTCGAAGGATTTTTTATTATTTACTTCTCAGGACAAGTGTACTTCTTCTAGAGTCTTTGAACACCCAAAGTATCCTTTTCTTCCTCCCTTATCTATACCACATCACCTGTTCTAATATTTTTAAAGCATTTGCCAGTACGTGACTTTTTGTTTGTTTATATTTTTATTGACCACCTCCACCTTTGAGAATATGAGCTTCATGTATGAGAGTTATATCATCCACTGCTATATTCCCAGAGCCTGGAAGAGCATCTGGACCTTTAGGCACTCAATGGATATTTTTTTAATGAAGTGTTACTAATGAGCTTGAGCTTGTACATTTTGCTGTGTATTTCTGTTCGATGTATTTATGGTTTCTAATTTTGTTAATTTTTTTTGCCTGCCATTTGTCTCTTACAGAAGAAAAAAAAACTTTGTCTCTTACAGGTTTTATTCACTGAATGTAATGCTGGGTTGTCTTATCAATTTGTATAAACTCTCTTTTGATCTTTTCTGCAAATATTGCTTAAGTCTGTTTTCTGCCATTATATTTTGATTAAAAGCATTCTGTTTTGGAATACTCAAGCAAACAAAAAACTGTAGAGAATAATAAGATGAGCACTCAAGTACCTGTCTTCTAGCTTTATTATATTTTAGTATCAGATCCTTTTTTAAAATTAATCGAGCATTACAGATGCACTTGAAATTTATGCATGCCTCTCATATTACTCCATCTCCTTTTACCCAGCTTATCCAGAGGTATACCTAGTTCTTTGTTTGCCATTCTCATGCATTTATATTTAAAATATTTTCTTAGGTATATATGCATATATTAATAATAGAACTAATATGTTTTCAAACTTGGTATAAGTGATACCATACTGCACGTATCTTCTCCAACTTTTTTCTTTTTTTATTTAAGTAGGTGATTTACATTGTTGTGATCGTTTTAGGTGTACAACAAAGTGATTCAGTTATACATATATACATATATATCAATTCTTTTTCAGATTGTTTTCCATTATAGGGTATTACAAGGTATTGAATATAGTGCTATACAGTAGGCCCTTGTTTACCTATTTTGTATATAGTAACATGTATCTGTTAATGCCATACTCCAAATTTATACCACCCCCGCTTCCTCCTTTGGTAACCATAAGTTTGTTTTCAGTGCCTGTGACTCTATTTCTGTTTTGTAAATAAGTTCATTTGTATCATTTTTTTTAGATTCCACATATAAGTGATATTATGACTTTTGTGTTCTCTGTGTGACTTATTTCACTTAGTATGGTAATCTCTAGGTCCATCCATGTTGCTGCAAATGGCATTATTTTGTTCTTTTTTATGGCTGAGTAATATCCCATTATATATATATATACATATATATACATATATATGTGTATATATATATACATATATATGTATACACATATGTATATATATATATACACACATATATATATAATATCTTCTTTTTACATTCCTCTGTCAGTGGACACTTAGGTTGCTTCCATGCCTTGGTTCTTAAAAATAGTGCTGCTATGAATATTGGGGTGCATGTATCTTTTTGAAATAGGAGTTTTCATCTTTTCTGGATACCTGCCCAGGAGTGGAATTGCTGGATCATATGGTAACTCTATTTTTAGTTTTTTAAGGAACCTCTATGCTTTTCTTCATAGTGGCTGCACCCATTTACATTCCTATCAATAGTGTAGCAGGGTTCCATTCTCTCCACACTCCACCATTTATTATTTGTAGACCTTCTGATGATGGCTATTCTTACTGATGTGAGGTGATACCTCATTGTAGTTTTGATTTGTATTTCTCTAATAATTGGTGATGTTGAGCATCTTTTCATGTGCCTGTTGGCCATGTGTTTGTTTTCTTTGGAGAAATGTCTATTTAGGTCTTTTGCCCATTTTTTTGATTAGGTTGTTTTTTGATATTGACCTGTATGAACTGTTTGTATATTTTGGAAATTAATCCCTTGTTGGTTGCATCATTTACAAATATTTTCTCCCATTCTTCAGGTTGTCTTTTCGTTTTGTTTATGGTTTTCTTTGCTGTGCAAAAATTTAATTAGGTCCCATTTATTTAATTTTGCTTTTATTTTCATTACTCTAGGAGATGGATCCAAAAAAGTATTGCTGCGATTTATGTTAAAGAGTGTTCTGCCTATGTTTTCCCCTAGGAGTTTCATAGTATCCAGTCTTACATTCAGGTCTTTAATCTGTTTTGAGTTTATTTTTGTGTATGGTGTTAGAGAATGTTCTAATTTCATTCTTTTGCATGTAGCTGTCCAGTTTTTCCATCACCACTTACTGAAGAGACTGTCTTTTCTTCATTGTATATTCTTGCCTCTGTTGTCATAGATTAATTGACCATGGGTGTGAGGGTTTATTCCTGAATTTTCTATCCTGTTCCTTTGATGTATGTGTCTGTTTTTGTGCCAGTATCATACTGCTTTGATGACAGTAGCTTTGTAGTATAGTCTGAAGACAGGGAGCCTGATTCCTCCAGCTCAGTTCTTCTTTCTCAAGATTGTTTTGGCTATTCGGGGTCTTTTGTGTTTCCATATAAATTTAAAAGTTATTCGTTCTAGTTCTGTGAAAAATGCCATTGGTAATTTGATAGGGATTGCATTGAATATATAGATTTCCTTGGGTAATGTGGTTATTTTAACAATTATTGATTCTTCCAATTGAGGAAGATGGTATCTTTCCATATGTTTATGTCATCTTCAGTTTCTTTCATCAGTGTTTTACAGTTTGTGGGGTATAGGTCTTTTGGCTCCTTAGGAAGGTTTATTCCTAGCTATTTTATTCTTTTTGATGTGATGGTAAACGGGATTGTTTCTTTAATTTCTCTTTCTGATATTTCATTGTTAGTGTATAGAAATGCAACAGATTTCTGTATATTAATTTTGTATCCTGCCACTTTATCTAATTTATTGATGAGCTCTAGTGGTTTTTTGGTGGCTACTTGAGGATTTTCTGTGTACAGTATTATGTCATCTGCAGACAGTGACAGTTTTACTTCTTTCTTTCCAATTTGGATTTCTTCTATTTCTTATTCTCATCTGATTGCTGTGGCTAGGACTTCCAAAACTGTTGAATAAAAGTGGTGAGAGTGGGCATCCTTGTCTTATCTTTTCACCATTGAGTATGATGTTAGCTGTGGGTTTGTCATATATGGGCTTTATTATATGGAGGTGTGTTCACTCTATGTCCACTTTCTGGAGAATTTTTATCATAAATGGACGTTGAATTTTATCAAAAGCTTTTTTGCATCTATTGAGGTGATCATATGGTTTTCATTCTTCAATTTTTAAAAAAAATTTTTATTTTATATTGGAGTAGAGATGATTAACAGTGTTGTGTTAGTTTCGGGTGTACAGCAAAGTGATTCAGTTATACATATACATGTACCTATTCTTTTTCAAATTCTTTTCCCATTTAGGTTATTACAGAGTATTGAGCAGAGTTCCCTGTGCTATACAGTAAGTCCTTGTTGGTTATCCATTTTAAGTATAGCAGTGTGTACACGTGAATCCCAAACTCCCAATCTGTTCCTCCCTGCCCACCCTTCCCCGCTAGTAACCATAAGTTTGTTCTCTAAGTTTGTGAGTCTGTTTCTGTATTGTAGATAAGTTTGTTTATATCATTTTTGTTTTAGATTCCTCACATAAGCAATATTATATGATATTTGTTTTTCTTTGTCTGACTTACTTCACTTAGAATGATAATCTCCAGGTCCATCCATGTTACTGCAAATGGCATTATTTCATTCATTTTAAAGGCTGAGTAACATTCCATTGTTTATATGTACTACATCTTCTTTATCCATTTATCTGTCGATGGATGTTTAGATTGCTTCATTCTTCAGTCTGTTAATGTGGTGTATCACATTGACTTGCTAATATTGAAAAATCCTTGCATCCCTGGGGCAAATCCCATTTGACATGGCGTGTGATCTTTTTAAGGTATTTTTGGATTATGTTTGCTAGTATGTTGTTGAGGATTTTTATGTCTGTGTTCATCAGTGATATTGGCCTGTAATTTTCTTTTATTGTGGTATCTTTGTCTGTTTTTGGTATTAGGGTTATGATGGCTTCATAGAATGAGACTGGAAGTTTTCCTTCCTCTGCCATTTTTTGGAATAGTTTCAGAAGGATAGGTGTTAATGCTTCTCTAAATGTTTGGTAGAGTTTACCTGTGAAGCCATCTGGTCCTGGACTTTTGTTTGTTTGGGGAGTTTTTAAGTTACTGATTTAATTGCATTACTGTTAATTGGTCTGTTCATATTTTCTGTTCCTTCCTGATTCAATCTTGGGAGACTGTACCTTGCTAAGAATTTGTCCGTTTCTTCTAAGTTGTCCATTTTATTGGTGTATAGTTGCTTGGAGTAGTCTCTTATGTATTTCTGTATTTCTATGGTGTCGTTTGTAACTTCTCCTTTTTCATTTCTGTTTTGATTGATTTGGGCCATGTCTCTTTTTTTCTTGATGACTGTGGTTAAAGTTTATCAATTTTGTTTACCTTTTCACAGAACCAGCTTTTGGTTTCACTGATCTTTTCTGTTGTGTTTTTAGTCTCTATTTCATTTATTTCTGCTATGATCTTTATGATTTTTTTCCTTCTGCTAACTTTGGGTTTTGTTTTTCTTTCTGTAGTTGCTTTAGGTTAGGTTGTTTATTTGATATTTTTCTTGTTTCCTGAGGTAAGCTTGTATTGCTATAAACTTCCTTCTTAGAATTGCTTTTGCCGTGTCCTATTGTTGTGTTTTCATTTGTCTCTAGGTATTTTTTAATTTCCTCTTTGATTTCTGCAGTGACCCATTGGTTGTTTAGTAACATATTGTTTAGCCTCCATGTGTTTGTGTTTTTTTTGCAGTTTTTTTCTTGTAGTTGATTTCTAGTCTTACAGCCTGGTGGTAGGGAAAGATGCTTGATATGATTTCAATTTCCTTAAATTCACCAAGGCTTGTTTTGTGGCCTAGCATGTGATCTGTCCTGGAGAATGTTCCATGTGCACTTGAAAAGAATGTGTATTCTGCTGCTTTCAGGTGGAATGCTCTCTCTATGTATCAATTAAGTACATTTGGTCTAATGTGTTATTTAAGGTCAGTGTTTCCTTATTTATTTTCTGTCTGGATGATCTGTCAATTGATGTTAAGTGAGGCGTTAAAGTCCCCTACTATTATTGTATTACTGTTGTTTTCTCCTTTTATGTCTGTTAACATTTTCTTTATATATTGAGATGCTCCTATGCTGGGTGCATGTATTTTATAATTGTTATATCTTCTTCTTGGATTGATCCCTTGATCATAGATGGATGAGTGTCCATCTTTGTCTCTTGTAACAGTCTTTGTTTTAAAGTCTATTTTGTCTGATATGAGTATTGCTACTCCAGCTTTCTTTTGATTTCCATTTGCCTGGAATACCTTTCTCCATCCCCTCACTTTCAGTCTCTCTGTGTCTCTAGATCTGAAGTGAGTCTTTTGTAGGCAGCATATATGTAGGTCTTGTTTTTGTATCCATTCAGTCAGTCCAAGACTTCTGGCTGGAGCATTTAGTTCGTTCATTTACATTTAAGGTAATTATCTGTATGTATGTTCTTATTGCCATTTTTAAAATTGTTTTGAATTTGTTTTAGTAGGTCTCCCCCCCCTTCTTCTTTTGTTCTCTTCTCTTGTGATTTGATGAGTATGTTTATTTTAGTGTTATGTTTGGATTCCCTTTTCTTTTTTGTGTGTATATCTGTTACAGGTTTTTTGTTTTTTTGGTTTTTTTGTTTTGTTTTGTTTTGTTTTTAACATCTTTATTGGAGTATAATTGCTTTACAGTGGTGTGTTAGTTTCTGCTTTATAACAAAGTGAATCGTTTGTGGTTACCATGAGGTTTTTGTATGGCACTTTATATATATACTTGGTTGTTTTAAGTTACTGATCTCTCACTTTCGAATACATTTTAACAACCTTACATTTGTACTCTCCTCCCCTCACAGTTACTGTTTTTTTTTTTTTTTTTTTTTTTTTTTTTGTGGTACGTGGGCCTCTCACCGCTGTGGCCCCTCCTGCCGCGGAGCACAGGCTCCGGACGCGCAGGCTCAGTGTCCGTGGCCCACGAGCCCAGCCGCTCCGCGGCATATGGGATCCTCCCGGACCGGGGCACGAACCCGTGTCCCCTGCATCGGCAGGCGGACTCACAACCACTGCGCCACCAGGGAAGCCCCCACAGTTACTGTTTTTGACATTGTATTTTTACATCTAATTGTTCTGTGTATCCCTTATTGTGGATAGAGATGATTTTACTACTTTTGTCTTTTAACCTCCCTACTAGCTTTGTGTGTGTTCATGATTTCCTACCTTTATTGTATGTTTCCCTTTACTGGTGATGTTTTTTATTTCGTAATTTTCTTATTCCTAGTTGTGGCCTTTTCTTTTTCGTGTAGAGAAGTTCCTTTAACATTTGCTGTAAACCTGGTTTGGTGGTGCTGAATTCTTTTAGCTTTTGCTTGTCTGTAAAGGTTTTGATTTCTTCATCAAATCTGAATGAGAGCCTTGCTGAGTAGAGCATTCTTGGTTGTAGGTTTTTCCCTTTCATCACTCTAAATGTATTGTGCCACTCTCTTCTGGCCTGCAGTTTCTGCTGAAAAATCAGCTGATAGCCTTTATAAACCTTTTTTTAGTGTTATGTTTTTAAGGTGTATTTATATTGATACACGGAGTTCTGATTTCTTCATTTTCACTGCTGCGTGGTTTTGCATGAATAAACCACACTTTTTAAAACTGTTCTGTTGAAGAACTTTAAGTGGTTGCCAGTTTTTTACCTGTTACAAGCAGTGCTGCAACAAATGTTATTGTACGTTCCCCATGTATATGTGAAATTTTTATTGCAAATAGAAAATTGCTAGGTCATAGGGTATGATCTGCCTTCACCTTTACTAAATTTTGTATATTGTTTTCTGAAGTGGTTGTTAACAGTTTACTCCCACCAGCAGTTTGTGAGACTTTTCTTCTTGTCAGACATAATTTTTGTCATTCTGATGTGTGAGAAATGGTATTTTGGTGTTTTAAATGTGAATTTCTCTGGTTATTGATGGGGTTTCTAGTTCTTTTTTTTTTTTTTTTTTTTTTTTTTTTTGCGGTACACGGGCCTCTCACCGTTGTGGCCTCTCCCGTTGCGGAGCACAGGCTCCGGATGCGCAGGCTTAGCGGCCATGGCTGACAGGCCCAGCCGCTCCGTGGCATGTGGGATCTTCCCGGACCGGGGTACGAACCCATGTCCCCTGCATTGGCAGGTGGACTCTCAACCACTGCGCCACCAGGGAAGCCCTCTAGTTCTTTTCATATGTTTATTGCCGTAGTTTCTTTCATAAATTGCATTTTCTGCTCTTTGCCCCACCCCCGTTTTTGTATTAGATGGTTTGTCCTTGTTGATTTGTAGGAATTTTTCAGGAATTGATATTCATTATTTGTTATTTGAATTATAAATATTTTCTTTTAGTTTGTGGCTTGTCCTTTTAGTTGTATGAGTACTAACTTTTTGGTACCAAAACCTTTCATTTTCAATATAGATACATTTGTCAATCTTTTCCTTTATAATTTTGCTTCTGGTATTATTTTTGAGAACTTCCTTTCCTGCATTGAGGTTATAACAATAGTCTTTTTATTTATTGTCTGTTGCTGCATAACAGATTACCAGCAAAACTTATTTGGTTAAAAGAAACAATAAATATTTATTATTTCTTTTCATTTCTGGGAGCAGGGAGTTTGTGTGGTTATGATCTTGGTCTTTTATGAGGTTGCAGTCAACATGTCATTCAGGGCTTCAGTCATCTGTAGGTTTAATTAAGGCTGGAGGACTTGCTTTTAAAGATAGCCTACTCAAATGGCCAGTGAGTTGGTGTAGGCTGTTGGTGGGAGGCCTCAGTTCCTCTTGATGTGATCCTTTACTAGGGCCACTTGAGTGTTATCATAATTTGGAGGCTGACTTACCCTGAATGAGTGAGCCAGGAGATCACAGTGGAAACTAATGTCTTTTATGATCTAGGCTTTGAAGTCACAGACTGTCACTCAGCCTGTTCATTGTGTGAGGAGACCATACTGAGACTGGAATACCAGCGTGAGAGGATCACTGAAGGCTGTCTTGGAGCCTCACTACCAGAGTGTCTTACATTTTTTAATAAGATATCTAAAAGTTATTTCACATTTAGTTCTTCTTTATTCCACCTTGAGGATGTTATGTTTTGTGTGTGTGTGAGGGGGGTGGTGTTAAGAAGGGGATATAATCTTATTATTCTTCTAAAAGTATTATAATTGCCTCAATCTCATTTGTTGAGTAATCCATCATATTGTTCCTTTTATATGTGGGTTTGCTTCCGGGCTCTCTCTACTCTCTTTTAGCCTGCTTTTTTTTTTTTTTTTTTTTTTTGTGGTATGCGGGCCTCCCTCTGCTGTGGCCTCTCCCGTTGCGGAGGACAGGCTCCGGACGCGCAGCCTCAGCGGCCATGGCTCACGGGCCCAGCCGCTCCGCGGCATGTGGGATCCTCCCAGACCGGGGCGCGAACCTGGTTCCCCTGCATCGGCAGGCGGACGCGCAACCGCTGCGCCACCAGGGAAGCCCTAGCCTGCTTTTTAATTCCTGTACCAATACTACTTTACAACAAATACTGATCTCTCTAAGGCAAGTCTCAAACTCTTTTTATGCTTCTTCACTATTGGCTTAGCTCTTCTTGTCTCCAAAGGTTATTAGGAGAGAAATTGTTAAATAAATCCATTTGATTTTTAGAATCAGGTTCTATGAAGAGTTCTGCTGGGATTTTGCTTAAGGAATATAAAAGTACAACCCTTTTTTCATTAAAAAATTAATAGGTGCTTAGTAAAGATTTGTGAAATACAGATAAGTTAAAAAAACTTAAAACAAATAAAGCATCCATAACCACATCACCCAAACATCATTATTGTAGCATTAAGGATTTTTAAAGTTTTGGTTTTGTAAAAACTAAATCTTCTCTGTAACAATATAAAAACTTAAAACAAATAAAGCATCCATAACCACATCACCCAAACATCATCATTATTGTAGCATTAAGGATTTTTAAAGTTTTGGTTTTGTAAAAACTAAATCTTCTCTGTAACAAAAGCCATCACATATTGGGGAAAAAAATAAGGATTAACATTTTTATTATAGTGTGTGTCCATAAAACATTAAGAAAAAGATAAATAGAAAAATGGACAAAGACTATGAGCAGGCATTTGACAGAGGCGGATGTACAGAGAAGTCCATATGCTCATTCCTCAAATGTTAACATTTTCTACATTTGCATTGTCTTTCTTTTTTCTCTCCTTATCCTCCCTGTCATTTCCTCTCTGTCTCAGTGCTTTGTTCCTCCTTCCCCATCAATATATGGTATTTAAAATGTATTTATATAGAAATATTTTAAATATATTTAAAGGTACTTAGGTTCAAATACATAGACTTATTTTCTGAACCGTTTGAGGCATGAAGACCCCTTTACCTTTATATACTTAAGTGTGTGTTTCCTAAAACTAGGACGTTATCTTACATAATTGAAGTATAGCTATCAAAATTAAGAAATTGACATTGACACAATGTTGTTATCCAGATATTGTCAATAATAACCTTTATAGCCCTCCCTCTCCAAAAAAATCTTGGATCATCATGCAAGTGTCATTATGTGACATCATGATGTCTGGTCATGCAACTGATACATCAGTTGTCATGTCTCATTAGTCTACTTTAATCAGAAAGCACATGTTATTGCTTTGTCCCAATCCTGGTGATGTTAACTTTGATCACTGGTTACAATGGTGTCTACCAAGATTCTTGTCCATTGTAAGGTTATTATTATTCCCTCTGTAATTAATAAAAATCTTGTGATTTGATACTTTTTTAAAAAAATTGATTAATTTATTTATTTTTGGCTGTGCTGGCTCTTCGTTGCTGCAGGCAGGCTTTCTCTAGTTGCGGCCAACCGGGCCTACTCTTTGTTGAGGTATGCGGGTTTCTCACTGCGGTGGCTTCTCTTGTTGTGGAGCATGGGCTCTAGCCGTGCAGGCTCAGCAGTTGTGGCTCGCAGCCTCTAGGGCACAGGCTCAGTAGTTGTGGCGCATGGGCTAAGTTGCTCCGCGGCATGTGGGATCTTCCCGGACCAGGGCTCGAACCTGTGTCCCCTGCATTGACAGGTGGATTCTTAACTACTGTGCCACCAGGGAAGTCCTGTGGTGTGATACTTTGTGACCATATAAATATCTGGTTACTCCTCAATCTTTGGCCCATGAGTTTCAGCATCCAATTATGGTTCTTGTTTGAGTCAGCTGTTTGTTATGCATGGTGATTTTCTAATTTAGTTGTTCCTTTTTAATTTTAATTGAGTTTCCACTACAAAAAAGGTTCTCCTTCATGAATGCTATTTTATTCAATGGATTATAGTCTTTTCGCATCATTATTAATTCTGAAATGCTCAAATTATCCTAGATTTGGCCCATGTAAGCCCTGAAAAGCTAGCTCTATATTCTTTTGACATGTTCCCATCAATTTGTGAAGACTTTCTGACACAATAAAATATTCCAGGCTCATCATATAGTTTCCCAGCTCTAGAATCAACCATTTCTCCAGGGAGCTCTCATTCTTTTTCGTGGGGAATAGTATTATCTTTCTTTTATTCTTAATTACCTTTATTCTTCATTACTGTATGTTTTTATTCTATCTTGATTTGTTCTATTTTTGCAGGGCTAACCATACTGCTTTAATTATTTAAGTTTTATAGTTTAGTTTATTATTTAATTATTAGATCTCTCTGGTAATATTTGACACTAGAGACCAATCATGTCTTCTTGCTTGTACTCCAGAACCTCATAATTCCTGTTTTTTTCTTGACCTGTTTGATTGTTTATGTCATGCTTCTTCTGGATTCTTCTTCCTTGATTACGATTTTAAAAGTAGATTTCCCTAGGATCCTCTGAAGAACCAGGCAGTGTCACTGCTTATTCATTGCTGGTGGGAAATCTACACTGGTTCTGTTTCTCTGGGGACAATTTGATAATATATATCAAAACTACAAATGTATATTCCCATTTCGGGAATGTATCCTTCAGGTATATTTTCACATTTTGTAACGATGTATGTACAGGGTTATTCATACAAATATTGTGTGTAATAGCAAAAGATTTGGAGATTATCCACAATAATCTGAAAACTTTATTAACGTTTTTCTCCCCTTTATCTAGTCATATCTGCATAAGGCTAGATTTTCTTCATATATGTCAACCAAAACAATATATTGTAGAGTGAAACAGAAGCTCAAATGTCCATTAATAGTGGATAGGTTAAGTAAATAATGATACAACAGTATAATGGAATATTATGCAGTTGAAAAAGAATAGAAAGAATAGTATTTGTATGGAAAATAATGGAAAAATCGTTGCAAGTAAAAAGGAAAAGAGTAAGGTGCAGAACATATTATATAGCACTTTTTGTGTAAAGGAGGGGAACTAGATTATATAGTTTTATTTGCTCTATTGGTAAAAGGAACTCTGGAAGGAAAAAGAAGAAACTAACACTTTTCCCCAGGAGGTAGGGTATGAACTGGGCAGATGACAGAGGTGTGATGAGACTCTTTACTGTATACCTTTTTAATCTGTTTGACTTTTGAGACTTGAAAATATCAGTACCACCTGTTTAATTCAATTGTTTAAATGTCTTACAGTATAACTTACACCTGGTTTTGGCACAGTACGAATTGGGGCTTTTTACTAATTCTAAACCACTGGCTCACAGCATAAAATGTTTCTCAGCACACTGCATGCAGCCTTTTGTCTCTGTAGCTTTATACTTCGCCACTTCTGGCTCCATATTTTACGTTCTAGCAGCATTGAATTTCTTCTAGTTCTTCTCACACATGGCACTGTTTCATACCCGTGTATGTTTTACCTATGTCTTCTGCATATTCATCTTTAAAGAATCAGTTTGTCATGTTCTGTGGGAAGCTGTTCTGCACCTCTGCAGGCTGAGTTGGGTGATTGTCGTAATACTGTGTATTTGTCTAGTAGTGCTCTTATCATATTGCATTTTAACGTTCAGCTCCTTGTGTAGCACCTAGACATATAGACTCAAAGATTTGATTCAATTTTTTTTTTTTAATAACTCTGTGTGTAGGGTAGGGGTCATCTCTCAAAGAGCTTGTAGAGTTTAATGGGGACATACATGTAGGAATGTAACTAACATAAGACAGAGAGTAATAAGTGAGACAATAGGCAAGGTTATATTTCCAAAGAAGTTCTTTTACATGGGTCTTGAAGATGTGCCGTGGTCCAGATGGAGACATTTTAACAGGGCCTGTTTAAGAGCAGCAAATAATCCGGTGTAGCTTCAGTGTAGAGGAATCATGACTCAAGGTGAATTGGGGAGGAAAGGAAAAACAGGGACAGACTGTGAGAAACCTAACATTCTAGTCTGAGGAATTTAAATAGTATCTTGTAGGCAGAGTAGGACTATCGAATGTTTTTGAACAAGGAGCCAATCTGATCTGTGTTTTAGGATGATTACTTTTATACTTTCTGTAGAGTGGTTTGAAAAAGGAAGCTATGAGAGGGGCATCTGTTAAGATATTTTATACTGTAAACTACAGTGTTGAATATGGGATCAAAAAGGAACAGGCAGCTACATTTTCAAACTCCATGTTTTTGTCCATATAGTCCATTCAACCTAGAATGATCTCTTATTCCAAAAGTGATATTCTATTCATCTTTGAAGAGACAGCTTATATGTGACATCTACTAGTAATCCCTGATAAATTCTCACCAAATGTAATTAATTATACCCTGTTCTGACTGCCTTTCATTTACTTATGACTTTTTTCATACTCTACCTATCTCATAATAGTTATCTTACTCACCCATGGAATTAATTGCTTCCTCTGGAAACCTTTGTGTTACTTTATTTGACCTACTCATACAACACTCAACACATTGTATTATTGTTTGATGTTTTTTCTGTTTATTTCAATAAACATTTCTTGGGTACCAAACCTGGAGGAATTCATACTTTGGCAGTCCATATGTTTGTTTATAATATATGATTAGATGTATGAGTTTTTTAAGGCAACTTTATTTTGATCTCTTGCACATAACATGGTTACTTATTAGGAACTCAATATTGTAGAGACATTAGTGGAACAGTATTAGTTAAAAGCCAGGTTTAAATCCCGACTCTACCACTGTAGCCTGGATCCTCTGTAGAGAAGTTATTTAGCCTATTTAAGCCACAGTTTTCCCACTTGTAAAATGGGGAATTAGCTTGAGCTGCCATGACAAAATATCATAGACTGGGCAGCTTAAATGACAGAAAGTTATTTCTCACAGTTCTGGAGGCTGTGAAGTCTGAGAGCATGGTTTCAGCATTTTTTGGTTCTGGTGAGGACTTTCTTCCTGGCTTGCAGGCAGTACCTTTTCATTGTGTTCTCACTAGGTGGAAAGAGACACAACAAGTTCTCAGATGTCTCTTCTTATAAGATACAACAAGCTCTTGGATGTCTCTTCTTATAAGGGTACTAATGCCATCGTGAGGGCCCCACCCTTGTGACCCCATCTAAACCTAATTTCTTCCCAAAGGCCCCAACACATTGGGGGTTAGGCTTTCAACATATGAATTTGTGGCAGGGGCACAAACAGTCCATAGCACTATCTTATACAGTGGCTTTGAGAATTAAATAATTTATGGAAAGCATTTAGCACTGTGCCTCTAACATAAAAAGTGATGTGTTTAACCTGTTGTCATCATTGTCATTATTTTGACTTGGCATAAATTTTGCATATGGGGTAATGGAGGAAAATTAGAGATGCATTAGTGATTTTTCTCTTCATTGATGGAGGATATGTGATAATATTAATTATGAAGGGAAATGTAGGAAGAAGAGTAGGATTTCAGGCATTCTGATTAGAGGTGCTTGCTTCACTCTATCAAGAGACAAGGAGAAGATGGATGGAAATGTTAGGTTTATAGATGTAGCATAAAAATGCTAAGAGTAGAAGAAAAGAGAACCTTTAATATTCTTTATATGTATATGATCTTTAAAATGCAATTCTTAATTGTTTTTATTTTTATTCAGATTTTTCTTTTTCTTTTCTCTGATTTCATTGATAAGGATGAGTTTTTCTGTGAGCCCAAGAAGGCAGAAATATCATTTATATCTTCATCCACAAATAATACTAAATTCGTTTTGCTGCATTTTGAAAAGTTCTGTTTCAGACATTTTGAATCTTAGACATATTTTGACATTTTAGAATTGGAGTATAATATATTCCTATCCTCTAGCTTGTGGATTTACTTTCTCCTCTCTAAGTTAATGAATCAAGGGTTTATTAGCCTTTCTAGGACTTTAAGTATCTCTAATTCTTTCACTTTTGGCAATAATTCTCCACGTTTACTTTATAGAGTCCCTTTGGTGGAGCCCACAGGCGGAGAGGAAGCACAGGATTCATAAGATGGAGGGCGGGTGAGTGACTGAGAATTTGGGCTGGACTTGGAAAAAAAAGTGATAGTGGTTGCACCTTAATAATAGGAATAAATTTGAAGTGTAAGTTGGGACATTACATTGTCTTGGTCAGGTCTGTAAAGATAATGGAATGGTTTTGAGTTTTTTCTTTATGTAAATTTATTAATAATTTATATGACATAGCTATCATGCCATCTGTACTACGATTTTATCAAAATTCACACTGTGAGCACACAGTTGACAGTTTGCAGGAACATAGAGCAAATAGTTTATCCCAGACTACATCTTTTCTTTGGTAATAGTGGTCAAAAATACATCATTAAATTGTGGTTTGGGACTTATCTTTTTTGTTTTAATAACAGAAATTTCACCTCTTAATAATATAACCTTAAATTGGCATGCAGGTTCACTGATGAATTTATGGATTTTCTATGAGTGTATGTAGTGGTATGTAGTTAGATGAGACTGATTGTAATAGTATAAAGTAGAAAACGTTTTTCTCTAGGACCCTTTCACTGCTTTTTCCTTGTTTCTTCAACCTCCTCATTTAGGAGTTATCCTCCGTAGGCCTTTCCCTGTTTTATCTTTATCAAAAGAAATCCCCCAGTACTTTAGGGCCTTGACAAGTTATCTTTGAAAGACATATAGATACATTAAATGGCAGATTTTTTAACATTTAATTGGGGCTTTTGAAAATCCAAACAGAATTTCCTTATCGTGAAACTTGAAACATTGACTGACATCTGTTGGGAGAAATATTTTCAGCCAAGAGAGTGTTCTGACTGCTCCTTAAGTGACAACCTGTTGCCAGGTAGGAAGGGAACAAACACTGTTACATGCTAGCGTCTGAGCATCTGTGCCAGGTCCTTTATACAGTATCATTTGATCCTCACAGGGAGCTTTGTGAGATAGGCATTCTTATTCACATTTTACAAAAGAGGAACTGAAAGAGGCACAGACGGGTGAAGTGACCTTCCTAAAGAGGTCACATCGGAGGCACATCTTAAAAATCAGGACTTGCAAAGTCCAAAGCTTTTACATTTACCAGTAGAGCAGTATTTGACAGTCATTTTATTTTTTTTTGTTTAATTTATAATTCTTTTTGGTGAACATAAAATATCTTGCCCTCAAGAATTACTTTATGTGTTTCTATAGAGAGGGCTCCCCATCTCCTTCTTAAGACACCACTTAGATCCTGCTGCTTGTGGTTGATTAGTCTCGAACTTTTCATTGTGTTTTTGGCTAGGAGTATAAAATTGCCTTGTTAGCAGAGATGGTCAACACTACAACATTCAGCTCTAAACATATTGAGTTAGATTTGTTTGTTTTTAGCAGACTGGCCAACTTTGAAGTTTGTACTTAGAGTAAGGAAGTGTATGACATATACTTCCTAAGTACATATACTCTAACTGTATATACAATATGACAACTGTATATATGTGAACTATAACATTTGTGAATTATCACAGCAAGAATGAATACATGTCTTGTTATTGATGCTTTTGAACAGGTATGTTCAGTATTACAAAACATTTTGAAAATGTTCATTCGACTAAGAATTATAAAGTGCTTGCTATGTGCCAGGGCTATGCTAAATTCTACACTGAACACAACACTAAAAACACATGGTTTCTGCCCTCAGTGAGATGATAGTTTAGAAGGGAGACAAACTTGTGAGGTAACTATTAAAATATACTATAATCATTACAGTAATGGAGTCATGTAGATGGAAGAGTGGGTGCATTATGGAAGGACAAGTTAATTGTGCTTGGGTGACTCAGAAAGATTTTGAGAAGAGGTAGTTTAAACTGAAGGTTGAATATATTCTTGACTACAGGAAAATTCATGATCTGCTCATACACATTGTATACACAACATTTGCACGGACAGCATTTCCCTTACTTGTATGCATAAATGTAGTATTAAGTTTGAACATTTTAGTGTCTTCCCTTTACCTCTAAATCATAAATGCTCCATATATCTTTTAGAAGGCTTCTCCTGTAGTTGCTTGTTTCCCTTTATTTTTCTGTTCTGCTGCTGTAAAATTTCCCTGGTTTTTGGAAAGAGGCAGACTAATTGCTGGATAGTAGAGGAAAGTTAAATTTATGATGATTGCTCTATTTCTACATCCTTTACAACAGTTAGTAGTGAGTGAAGCATCACAATGATGCTGGGAAATGGTCAGGAGAGCAGGGTAATGGAACTAGGCGCCTGATTGCTTTATTATTTTTACTGTCGCACAAATGGTTTTCTTCTATTTAGAATAATCTAAGGACTGAAAGTATGACTAGCTATGTTCTTGAGCTGAAAGTGAAGGTAGAAGACAGTTGTCTGGAGGGAAACATTGCATTCAGTGGTATATTAATTATTTCCTGGCCCATTTTGATTGTAAGGCTTTTAGGTGAATTATACTTATGAAGAGTTCCCCAATGATTAAGTATTAGGATACGTGCATATCTGACTCTAATATACATGCTGGTTCTTATAGGCAGACACACTGGCAAATGTTAAGGCAATTCAGTTTAGTTGAGAAGCCACATGATATTGTGGAAAGAGCCCTGCACCAGATGTTAGGAAAGCTGAATTCAGGTCCTGCCTCTGGCTCTTAGGTAATTTGTTCTCTGCCTTTGAGCTAGTCAGGTAACCTCTCTTAGGCCTCAGTTTCTTGCTTTTTAAATACTGGGTTAGGATAATGCTCCCTAAGGTATTGCTCAACTCACACTTTAATTATTTTATTATTGACGAGATTTATTCACCTACCAAATCTTTATTGAGTGCTTTCATATTTCAGGTTCTGTTCTAGGTAGGTGTAGTCAAAAAGAGACATGGAGGATAGGCATAAATCAATGGGAGAGAACTGAGAGTTGAGAAACTTATACAACTCTGGTAAATTTTTGACAAAGGTAGCAAGACCATTCACTGCAGGAGAATAGTCTTCAACGAATGATGCTGGTACAACTGGATTTCCACATGCAGAAGAATCAATTTAGACCCCTACCTCATACTGTGTACAAAAAATAACTCAAAATGGATTAAAGACCTAAACATAAAAGCTAAAACTATAAATCTCTTAGAAGAAAATTCATAAATCTTTGTGATCTTGGACTGGGCAGTGGTATTTTAGATTTGATACCACATGCACAAGCAGCCAATGAAAAATTGGACCTCATCAAAATTAAAAACTTCAAAATAGACTTTAAAATAAAGACTATTACAAGAGAAAAAGAAGGACACTCCATAATGATCAAGGGATCGATCCAAGAAGAAGATATAACAATTGTAAATATTTATGCACCCAACATACGAACACCTCAATACATAAGGCAAATACTAACAGCCATAAAAGGGGAAATCGACGGTAACACAATCATACTAGGGGACTTTAACACCCCACTTTGACCAATGGAAAGATCATCCAAAATGAAAATAAGGAAACACAAGGTTTAAATGATACATTAAACAAGATGGACTTAATTGATATTTATAGGACATTCAATCCAAAAAAAACAGAATACACATTCTTCTCAAGTGCTCATGGAACATTCTCCAGGATAGACCATATCTTGGGGCACAAATCAAGCCTTGGTAAATTTAAGAAAATTGAAATCGTATCAAGTATCTTTTCCGACCACAATGCTATGAGACTAGATATCAATTACAGGAAAAGATT
>NC_041217.1:55026729-55027066 GCF_002837175.3 Physeter macrocephalus
GAAAATATGAACAGACCGATCACAAGCACTGAAATTGAAACTGTGCTTAAAAATCTTCCAACAAACAAAGGCCCAGGACCAGATGGCTTCACAGGTGAATTCTATCAAACATTTAGAGAAGAGCTAACACCTGTCCTTCTCAAACTCTTCCAAAATATAGCAGAGTGAGGAACACTCCCAAACTCATTCTACAAAACCACCATCACGCTGATACCAAAACCAGATAAAGATGTCACAAACAAAGAAAACTACAGACCAATATCACTGATGAACATAGATGCAAAAATTCTCAACAAAATACTAGCAAACAGAATCCAACAGCACATTAAAAGGATCA
>NC_041217.1:55027876-55034343 GCF_002837175.3 Physeter macrocephalus
CCCTCTTGCACTGTTGGTGGGAATGTAAATTGATGCAGCCACTATGGAGAACAGTATGGAGGTTCCTTAAAAAACTACAAATAGAACTACCATACGACCCAGCAATCCCACTACTGGGCATATACCCTGAGAAAACCATAATTCAAAAACAGTCATGTATCACAATGTTCATTGCAGCTTTATTTACAATAGCCAGGTCATGGAAGCAACGTAAGTGTCCATCAACACATGAATGGATAAAGAAGATGTGGCACATACATACAATGGAATATTACTCAGCCATAAAAAGAAACGAAATTGAGTTATTTTTTAGTGAGGTGGATGGACCTAGTGTCTGTCACACTGAAGTAAGTCAGAAAGAGAAAAACAAATACCATATGCTAACACATATATATGGAATCTAAGAAATAAAAAACATCAAGAAGTACCTAGGGGTAAGATGGGAATAAAGACACAGACCTACTAGAGCATGGACTTGATATGGCGAGGGGGAAGGGTAAGCTGTGACAAAGTGAGAGTGGCGTGCACATATATATACACTATCAAATGTAAAATAGATAGCTAGTGGGAAGCAGCCGCATAGCACAGGGAGATCAGCTCCGTGCTATGTGACCACCTAGAGGGGTGGGATAGGGAGGGTGGGAGGGAGGGAGATGCAAGATGGAAGAGATATGGGAACATAATGTATATGTATAACTCATTCACTTTGTTATAAAGCAGAAACTAACACCTTTGTAAAGCAATTATACTCCAATAAAGATGTTAAAAAAAATTAAAAACTTACGTGTTAAATGGCACTCTTAAGAAAGTGAAAAGACAACCCATAGGATGGGGAAAATATTTGAAAATCATACAGCTGATAAAGGTCTAGTTCCCAGAGTATATCAAGAATTTTTATGACTCAATATTAGAAAGACAGCCCAAATTAAAAATGGGCAACAGATCTGAATTGACATTTTTCCAAAGAAGATACAGAAATGGCCAATAATTCATGAAGAGGTACTCAGCATCATTAGCCAGCAGAGAAATGCAAATCAAAATCACATGAGATATCACTTCACACCCATTAGGATGGCACTAATAAAAACAACGGATCATGAAAAGTGTTGGTGAGGATATGAAGACATTGGAACCCTCATACACTGCTTGTGGGATTGTAAAATGGTGCAGCTGCTTTGGGAAACAATTTGGCAGTTCCTTGGAAATTTAAACAGAGTTATCATATGACCCAGCAGTTTCGTACCTAGGTATATACCCAAGAAAATTGAAATCATATGTTTATACAAAACTTGTATATGAATATTCATAGTAGCATTATTCATAAAAGCCCCAAAGTGGAAATAACCCAGATGTCCAGTAACTGTTGCATGGGTAAACAAAATATGGAATAATCCATAAAATGGAATATTATTTAGCCAGAAAAGTAATGAAGTATACATGCTATACCATGGACATACCTTGAAAACCTTATGCTGAGTGAAAAAAGTTGGATATGAAAGGCCACATATTGTATGATTCCATTTATATGAAATGTCCAGAATGGGCAAATCCACAGAGACAGAAAGTTTAGTGGTTGTCAGGGCTAAGAGGAAGAGGGAATGGAGAGTGGCTGCTAATGGGTTCAGAGTTTCCTTTGATGAGAAGTTCTGAAATTAGTGGTGATGGTTATACAACCTTGTGAATATATTAATACTAAAAACAAAACTGTACACTTTAAAATGGTAATTTTATGGTATGTGAATTATATCTCAATATTTTTTTTGTTTTTAAAAGACATGGTCCTTTCCTTCATGGTGCTAAAATGAACTGTTAATATGATAGGGATAATAAAGGGTTCCATGAGAGGATACAGTATGACATTCTGTCCTACTGTGTGGAGTTGGGGGTCAGATTCCTGGAATAAGTAACATTTAAATGGAGACCTAAAGAATGAATTGAAGTTATGTAGGTGAAAACACTGGTATAGTGGAAATTAGGAAACAGGGATGAATATATCAGAATTAATAACTTAAAGGCAATTTTAGTTCTAACAGGTATAGGCTCCTACCTCTGGCACTATATAAGATTGTCACAGATCTTTTACCTTGAGTAATTTAATTATCCTATAATGTGTATTATGAAAAAATTATATATCTTAACCTTCTGGGGAAAACATTTATTTTTCATAATTTGATTCTAAATATTAAAACATTTTAGTGTATGACATTTTATAATTTAAAATTTTCATTAAACCAGAGCTAGATTCTATAATTTGTTTATGCTGGGTTTTTTTTTTCTCCCTTTATCTATTTGTATATTTTATAAGCCAAGTTTTCAACCTTCCTTCGTATAAAAATTCTACTGTTTTCTTTCCTTTTGACAGTTTGATGTTAATTTCAGATCTTTGTAAGCATTATTTGCTATAGAGTTGGGATAAATACAAATGTTTGTTTCTCTTTGCTGTTAGGTAATAAAATATTTTATTAAGAAGAAATTTCAAACATGTACAGAAGTAGAGAGAATAATATAGTCAACACCCATGTAATCAACACCAGCTTCAAAAATTTCCAACTCATAGCGAATCTTATTTTATTATATACCTACCTATTCCTTCACTTCCTAAATTATTTGGAAGCAAATCTCAGAAGTTACATCACTTTATATGCATGTTCATATATCTCTTATTGAAAAGAATTCTTTTCTTTTTAATATGTATTATTGAGTATTTTTTAACTTGGAAATTTTTCCATATGAAAACAAATTATTTAAAAAGTTATCTCTTGCTGGAAATGAATAGCTACTTTGTTACTCTTTTATATAGTTTTTTAATTTGCTTATATACAGTGTTCATTTCTTCTAATAAATATTAGGTATGCTTATAAAATGATAAAGTTGATGTTATGAGAATGTGGTTCATAATCTTTATGTTCCTCGTTGTGATTAATTATGATTAACTAGGACTTAGGCTTGGTAAAACGTTACAGCCAGTAGTTATGTCCTTTTACCGTATTCAGTGGGCTTTTCTGCTTCGCCTTATAGGAGTGTCTGTTATCATTTAACATGGGCTACCAGTCCTTGTTGAACACACATCTCTCTTGGCTTCCCTGACATTTGACTTTCTTGGTTCATCCCTGTATTGGAGTGCTCTTTTACTGACACATTATCTTTTGATATCCACTACATGCGACTATATCTCATCCTTATTCTGTTCTTGAGCCTCTTCTGTTCTCTCTTCAAACTCTTATTTCTGCTGTCATGCTGCATGACATCATAAACATACATTATATATGTATTAGTGAATCTCAAATGTTTGTTACTAGTCAATGAAAGAACTTCTCTTTAATGTTCTAGTTGATTATTTAAAATGTTCCCATGGATATCCCATTGTCATGATAAATTCAGATTTTCAAAATTTTCATCTTTTTTTTTCATTAATACTGATTCCCCTTCACCTTTCCTCTATTGACAAATTATTAGACCTCTTCAAATCACTAGGCTAGAAATATTCATATCTTCCTCCTCTTTCAACCTCCTGTGCACATCCTATTATCTTGTTCTGTTAATTCTTCCTTCAAAATATGTTATTTGCATTTTCATTATTATTACCTATTCTAAGCATTTCCTTTAGGAAATTTCCTAACTACCTTTAGGTTATCTAAGTGCTCTTCTCTGATTCCCTAAACCCTGTGTGTTCTCCACAGTCAAGATGATGTATATACATGTCTCTCCCTTATTAGAATTCATACTCTTCAGGGGCTAAGATTGGATTTCATTCATGCTGCGACCATAGTACATGAGACATAGTAATATTCATTAAATTGTTAATTGAATTGAATTGGATTTCTAATCTCTTTACCTACTATATAATATCCTGTAATATCTAGCTAAGGTCTTGTCTTTCCCTTGCAGTGCATCCTATATAAAGTACTCTTTGAGAATCCAATAAAAGCACTACAGTCTCTATCAATGTGCCCTGTAAATTTCTGTCATGGAACTTATTGCAATCTAAAATTATTGTTTATTTTCTTTTTTATTATCTTTCCCCCCTTTGAATGTATTTCCTGTGATGGTAGGGACCATGTCAGCCTTACACATTTTATATATGCATTCTAATATATATGTAAGTATACATTTTAATATAACCTTGCACAGGGTAGGACCTTAATAAGTACTTATTGAATATGAATGGGTGTGCTTCCTGCTTAGTTGAGAGCAGTGTACTTATACATAATACAAATAATTTCACAGCAGTTACAAACCTTAAACTTTGAATCTTTGTTATCAGACTGATTTTTTTTTTTTTTTTCTTTTTTGGCCGTGCTGTGGTGCTTGCGGGATCTTAGTTCCCTGACCAGGGATTGAACCCGGGCCCTCAGCAGTGAAAGCACAGAGTCCTAACCACTGAACTGCCAGGGAATTCCCAGACTGATTTTTCTAAAACAGTACTTTCATTGGTAAAAAGTCTAGTCAAACTCTTCTACCAGATATAAGACGGGTTCTGGGAATACAAAGATAAATAAGAACATCATTCCTGATTTTCATGGAATTTTGTAATAAAGAGAAAGAAATGCTTAAATATCCTTGTGGAGGTCATGGAAAGCTTCGTGGAGGTCATGGAAAGCTTCCTAGAGGACATCTGGTATCTCTAAGGTTTTTTCAGCTCAAAAATTGTATAATTCATAGGTGCCGTTTTCCTTAGCAGTAACAAAAACTTTGGTAGCTGCAAAGAAAAGACTGACTGCTACCAGCAGGATATTCTTGGCTGTTCCCATGGCTGCCCTCATTCTGATTAATTTGAATATTTACTTCAACCTAAGTATAACTTTGGAATTTAAATCTAATTCCTTACTAGATAGAGATTATTTTTAGATTACCCATTATTTTGTTAGCTGAGAATAACTCAAAGGAGAATTCAGCAGTGTTGTACATGGCTTTACTGAAGCCAGTGCAAGCTTTCCTTGTTTGTGGTTTGTTTGATTTTTGTTTGGTTAACAAGGGAATTAGGAGATATTTGCACTTAGCACTACTAATACATTATTTTTATACTTAATTTATACAACCAATTTACTTACTTTTGTTTTCACTTTCATTCCCATTAGAAGGTAAGCTCTGTGAGAGCAGAATTTTTGTCTGCTGTGTTCATTGCTCAATAAATATTTGTTGAACGAATACTTAAGAAGTCTATTGGTAGCCTTAACAGAGTAGTTCGAATAAAATAGTGGGGATGGAAGCTGATTTACATGGTTGAGGATAGCCTGAGCTGATAGTGATTTAAAAATCAAACAGGAATAGGTTTTTTCCCCTCCTTTTGAAACATGTGATAAAGAATATTTATGAAAATTCCCTTCTTAGCCACTTTTGTTTCTTTTTACTGCTGATAGCTTGTCAAATCTCTTTAAAATGAGCATGTCCTATTAGGTTTCTTTTCTAAAATTTATATGTTTCCTAATCATTAAATTTATTTATTACTGTAAGTCATATGATCTCAACTTCTTATGACTTTTTAGATTTTTGAGAAAATGAAAATTTTAGCTGTTCTTTTCTTTAACCTAAATATAGCTGTGAAATGATGTATCAGTAGTTTTAGACCTTGGATCAATTTTATTTTTTAAAGTTGCTAAGCAAATGTGTACCGAAAGTAAATATGTGTATGACTGTCTTTACATTATTCAGAATTCTAAAATTAGACATCTGTCTAATGAATGTTGTTCTACATTTTGCTAAATGATTAATAGTAATTAAAAGGTTAAATATAAGCTGAAGAAAGCTTTGAATTTTGAAATGTTTGCAACAGCTAGTAATCTGACTGATGCAGACGTTTTTGTCAAAGTTGAAAAAGTTAGAGCTAATTAATTTCTTGGGAGACATATGATGAAATTGTAGGTGTGATAACATATTTGAGTAACATATGGTAGTTATGGGGCACCTTTCTAATGATTGAGCAGCCAGTTAAATACAGACTTTTTTGGTTGTTTTTCTTTTATTATCGTTCTTTGTTACTGTGTATTTTTAAATTAATTTAGCTTTCCAGAGGTCAGTACTCAGGATTTAATTATTTAAATTTAAAATATTAACATGAACACTTTACTCTGAATTGGCATAAATTTAGTAAAAAGTTTTCTTAAAAATACATCCCTTTTTTTCCCTCAGCACATGCATGTATTATACTTACATGATTAAAACCAAATCCAGGGGCTTCCCTGGTGGCGCAGCGGTTAAGAATCCGCCTGCCAATGCAGGGGACACGGGTTCGAGCCCTGATCCAGGAAGATCCCACATGTCGCAGAGCAACTAAGCCCGTGTGCCACAACTACTGAGCCTGTACTCTAGAACCCGCGAGCCACAACTACTCAGCCCGCGTGCCACAACTACTGAAGCCTAGAGCCTGTGCTCTGCAACAAAGAGAAGCCCCTGCAATGAAAAGCCTGTGCATCACAACGAAGAGTAACCCCCGTTCACCACAACTAGGGAAAGCCCGTGCGCAGCAA
>NC_041217.1:55034730-55119190 GCF_002837175.3 Physeter macrocephalus
TCCAGGGGCTTCCCTGGTGGCGCAGCGGTTAAGAATCCGCCTGCCAATGCAGGGGACACGGGTTCGAGCCCTGATCCAGGAAGATCCCACATGTCGCAGAGCAACTAAGCCCGTGTGCCACAACTACTGAGCCTGTACTCTAGAACCCGCGAGCCACAACTACTCAGCCCGCGTGCCACAACTACTGAAGCCTAGAGCCTGTGCTCTGCAACAAAGAGAAGCCCCTGCAATGAAAAGCCTGTGCATCACAACGAAGAGTAACCCCCGTTCACCACAACTAGGGAAAGCCCGTGCGCAGCAATGAAGACCCAACGCAGCCAAAAATAAATAAATAAATAAATTCATTAAAAAAAAATACAATATGCTCTTTAAAAAAAAAAAGTAAATTTAAAAAAAAAACCAGTGTTTGGGGGATTATACTCTCAGTACACATTGTTTAACTCAAATTACCCTTGAATGAAGATCCCCCCAATGTTATGTGGTTACCTTTGATACACATACAGCACATGTAGATACATAGTTTAAAAATTTAGCTGTATTTTTCTCTCATAAGGATTCACTATTTGTATTTGGACTAATTTCCTTCCTTCCAGTCTTACTTTCTGAATACTGCTTGATTACGACAACAGATTAAAAAGGAAATAACCATTCTGTTATTAAAATAGTATCTAATACCTTGGTAGAGGAAGTTCTGAATTAAGAATTTTGCAATAGAGACAAGTTAAGTAGTGACTTAGAGTTTTTCATTTTTTTAAAAGTTGGATTTTTACCAAAATTTTTATGATTGTAATCTAGTGTATAAATTAAAAATTTCTAACTATCATTCAAAAATATGCACAGTAAAATAAGTTCAGGATGGAAATGCTTCTGTTGTGCTGCAGAGCCAGCCACTGGAGGGTGTTCAAGTTAACTTCTCTTGGTCTCAATATTCTGCTCATTAGGTTGATGAAATGAAAAATAAATGTGAAGGCTGTGTTTTTCTAAGTCTTCTGATATTAAATGAAAAGTGGTATTTGCATCTAAAATGAAATAAACTGAAAGGGAATATAATTTTAAACCTTAAAGGAAAGGTATTGTGAAAATTCTAGAGTTATGACTGAGATAAATATAACATTCCTTTGGTTTCTAATCTAGAAACTATTCAGAATATTACTGTATTTTTTAATATTCTTACTTTAAAAATTTGCATACAGTTAGAGGATCTAACGTGTCTAGAAACCTAAACATTTTTTATATTACCACAATTGTTTTCATTTAAATTTGAGTATCCTATAAATAATTTTGGTATGGACATTTGTTCTATGAATTCTTCCCTGTTCTGAATCTGTTGCAAAGTTTTCCTTGTCAGTTGACATGCTTTTTTAACCCATGGTGACAAAGACAAATATTCATGAGGGGACTGCTGGAGTATTTTGCTCCAGTTGGGCTCTGAACTTAAGCCTTAAGTTAAGTAATAAAGGTGAACTTGCAAGTGACTCACAATAAAGCACTTACTTTCTCATTAATTTAATAAAATTTCTAAAATTTGGATTATTACCTAATTATCTGTGAACACTGAGTCTTAAAGATAGCAGGATTTTCTGAATATAGCTTACCAGTTTGAAAAATGACTTTAGAGATTTATTCCAGTGCTGTAAATTTTAAATAATTTAATTGGTAAGATTGTTATGGTGATTAGAATCTCCAGAAACAAAATCCTAGTGAATAGACTATTCACTTTTTAGAACTTATGAGAGTTTCAGTAGAGTAAAATAATGATTTAGAAATTAATTGATTGGTTTTGTTAATTATCAGCAATAATAATCATTAAATTGGATAATTTAAAAAATTAAAGTAATAATCCATATAATTCTAGTAGTAGACAGTATTTAATGACGTATAGCAAGATGATAGTTTTTCATTCAGTAGGAAAATTTGATATTTGATTTGGTTTCATAGTTGAATAATTATATTTAGAAATAACATTTTTTTGCTTTATAAGTTAAAATATTTTTTATTCTGGTAAGTCTTTATGTCATAAAGTAAGTAAATGACAGATATCAAATCCATAAGCCAACATTAAAATTCACTATAAAACTTGGCCCCAATTCTGAAAGCTATGGTTCATTCTAGAAATGTTTCTGGAACAGTTAGTGAATGATTTTGGAAGATGAGATTTACATTTTAAATACAGTGTCAACAGTCTTTACCTTGCCATGCATAATTTGTGTTGCCAGATGTGCTGAGGTCAGCGTTTTAACCATTCACATCTTATATTCTGAAATTACTTAGTAATTCTTGAAGGGATTTATGATCAAAAAGAAGGTTTTGAAGGAAAGTATGTTAAGAGTCTTATTAATAGTATGGAAAGCAGTCCATTTTGTGGAGCATGATGTGCTCTGTCACATGGAAACATTTTTTTTGGATGCTTTCATAGCCATCTGTAGAGGGTGGATATTTGATTATACATAAGTCAGATAAAAAAGATAATTTTGACATTGTCTTTGCTTCCCTAAATAACTTGCTTCTGTGAAATGGTGTTAGCTTGATCACATCATTACAAAGGAGTTTCATAGTTGGCAATTAAAAGTATGTATAGTAAATTCATTGTTTATGATTTTTAGTGTTTTCTGTTGACAAGAAAAATTTTAAGAACAGATGATCATCAATCTAGCCTGAGAATTAATGATTTTTTTTGCCTCTGGAATGAAAGATTAATAAACATATTTAAAGTCTATCCATTTCATGTAATTTATTCACTAAATATGTGCCAGAACTTCTCAGAAACTCAGAATTACTATGAAACTATTACATTTATTCTTTTGAAACTTGGGGGAAGATGTAGATGCTTTATTCATTTACAATTACCAGGTATACTGACAAAAATCTGTTATTTTGACTTTTAGAAATTATCCTAGCATCATAATTTCTAATGAGATATTGGATTTGGACTAGTTCAGGCAGCAAGAAAGATTCTAAGATAAAGGAACTTAAATTCTGTGCACTTTGTCTTCAACAATAAAATATATTTCTTAAATGCATATATGTTACTATATTCTTTAACATACATTCATATTATTTTCCTTGAAAAAAATTATCTTTAAGTTAGATGGTATCTCTTTGTGGCTAACGTTAAATCCTTACTATGTATCAGGCATGGTGCTGTGTGCTTTGCATGTAATATGTCATGTGTTTAAATGTTAAGGATAGAACAGAGAAAGATCATTAGACCTCTGACTATAGTCATGGGGATGATCTGTCTTATTTAGGCTCAAACATTTAGATAACTGGGACAGGTCCTTCATTGGTGCATATTGATGATGCAGCTGACAGATGATCACCCAGGGTTTTAGGAAATCTTTCTAAACTATTGTTCCTTGCTTGACTGAGTTTTCAGGAGCCAGGGAAGATATTCTATCAACTCCCAAGTTTTAAACTTAATATTTGGGATTCAGTAAGTACTTGGAGCAAGGGTGAAGGGGAAGGGCTTACCAAAATGGGAGCTGAGTCTTTTCTCTGCCAGCTGTTCTCCATCTATTCATTTCTTCATTCAGTCAAGAAATACTTATTGAGTACCTGCTGTGTTTATGGAGCTCACATACAAGTGAGGGAGATAGCAAATAAAGATAAATACGTAAAGCATATGATATGTTAGACAATAGAGAGAAATCAAGTCTGGGAAAGAGGATATGAAACATCAAGGTTGGCAGCGGTGGGGTGGGGGTCATCTGGGTTAAAATTTTAGATAGGATGGCCTGAAGGATTAAGTTAGTACTAGCCATGTATGGGGGACATCCATTCCAGAAAGAGGTTAGCTAGTGTAAAGACCTTGTGACAGGTCTGCCCCACATATGACCTGCCTATGACCGCTGTGGGGCTTCACTAAGTAATTCCCTCAGTGTGCTTCATCATATCCTGTTGCATCTCAGGTTGATAAACATGGGCCAGGGGCGAGGTTTCATTTGGTAAGATGTACCTCCTATGATGTATACCTTATTAGTGAACGAAGTCTAGTCCTCCAGTACCTGATTGCTGGGTTTCTTTGATTTGTGCAAGAAATTAGGCAGGGCATGTAGCACAACCATGGATCCTTCATACCTGGGGATTCATATTCTTAGGTAGAAGCCATTGCCTTTGTTAGCCAGGTGTTTTCTTAACTGACAGGATGGGCCACCTAAAGTATAAAACCACATCATGTACCTACAAATGCAGTTTGGGAGTATTAGGGTAAATTGTTTAGAAGTATTATGGTATAAAAGGTGCCTTTATTAATATATAAGATACATTCTATCCATACTATTTATTGTCTGAAGAAATAATATTTAATCCATAGTAGTATATATTCTTTAATATCACAGAAATGTAGCTACCTTGCTGGTAGGAGTGATTGTAAAATAGCAACTGATTCTCTTAAGTTACGCATAAAATCAGCATCTTTATAGGTGCTTATGGCTCTTGGTCTAGTTTTTTTCCCCTCAGCTCTTAATATTCCCTTTCTCCTTTAAAAAATTATTGTGTTTATAAATGTAATACATTTAGACCAGAATAGTGCTTCATACATAGACTTACAGTGAGATGAAAGAATATGAATTGAACTTTCAACTGGTCACCATGCAAATGAAGAAACAATATTTCCAGTACCCCAGGAGCCATCCATAAGTCCTGCTCACATCCTCTTTTCCTTCCCCTAAAGGTAAATGTTCTCTGGACTTTTATGGTATTAAATTACCTAGTTTTTACAGTATTATAGCTTTAGCAGTTATATATGTCTCCTTAAACAATATAGAATTTTTCCTTTGGTTTATGTAAATTGGGATAGAGCTTTATGCATTCTTTTGTATCTTATTTCTTTCACTCAGTATTAGGTTTGTAAGATTCATCCATATTTAGTGTAGTTTTAGTCCATTAATTTTCTTTGCTGTATAGTATTCCATTGTGTTATTGTACCACAACTTACTTTTCTATTGCAGATGGGCATTTGAGTTGTTTCTAATTTGTTATTACAAACTATGCTACTCTGAACATTCTTATACATGTCTTCCTGGTGAATATATGTGCACATTTCTATAAGGATTTATATCCAGGAGTGGAATTACTGAGTCACAGGGAATATATATACTCAACTTTATTAGAATATGAAAAACTGTTTTCCAAAATGGGTGTACCAATGTCCATTTTTGCCAGCAGTGTTTGCTCTATATCATCTCCAGTCTTTTATATTACCAGATTTCTAGTTTTTGCCAAAATGGGGTCTGTGTGTATGTGTTAGTGTCTTATGGTGGTTTGTATTTGTCATTCCCTGATTGCTAATGAGGTTGAACATTTTTTTTTCACATTTGTCATTTTTTCATTTATTCTTATATCTAACATCTTTTATCTGGGATTGTGTTTTTTTCCTCTTGAAGTATATCCTTTAGAACTTCCTCTAGTACATCTGGCTGGTGGCAACTCTTAGTTTTTTTTAATATACTGTTTTATTTTATTTTATTTATTTTTTTTTATTTATTTTTATTTTTATTTATTTATTTTTTTTGGCGGTACGCGGGCCTCTCACTGCTGTGGCCTCTCCCGTTGCGGAGCACAGGCTCCGGACACGCAGGCTCAGCAGCCATGGCCCACGGGCCCAGCCACTCCGCAGCATATGGGATCCTCCCAGACCGGGGCACGGACCCATGTCCCTGCATTGGCAGGTGGGCTCCCAACCACTGCGCCACCAGGGAAGCCCTACTGTTTTATTTTATGATAAAATATATATAACATAAAAGTTACCATTTTAGCCATTTTAAAGTGTACAGTTTGGTGGCATTTAGTGCATTCACATTGTTGTTCAACCATCATCACCATCTGTCTCTAGAACTCCTTTCACCTTGCAAAACTCAGTCTCTGTACTCATTAAATGATAAGTCCCCATTCTCCTGTCCTTTGGCAACCATGATTCTACTTTTCATTACTATGAATTTGACTAAGTACCTCATATAAGTGGGGTCCTATAGTATTTATCCTTTTTGACTGGCTTATTATAAACCTTAGAATAATGTCTTCAAGCTTCATCCATGTTGTAGCATGTGGCAGAATTTCCTTTTTAAGGCTGAATAATATTCTGTTGTATGTATATACCATATCTTGTGTATACATTCATCTGTTGATGTCTTAATTTTTATTTGTGTGAAAATGTATTCATTTTGCCTACATTCTTGAAGGATATTTTTTACTGAATAGAGAATTCTAGGTTGATACTTGTTTTCTTTTACTCACTGAAGATATCATTCCTCTATTTTTGGGTTTCCACTATTACTATTGAAATGTTAGCTGTTAGTGTAACTGTTGGGCCTTGGAAAGTAATCTTGTTTTTCCTCTGAGTAGTGTTAAGATTTTTCTCTTTGTTTTATGCCTAGACATGTCTTTCTTCTTATTTATCCTGGTTGAATATTCATTAACTGTCTTGAATATATCGGTAGATTAATGTCTTTCTGGAAAATTCTTAGCCATTCACTCTTCAGATACTTTCAGCAACCCATTCTCTCTCTGATCTTCTAGGATAACAATAAAAAAAAAAACTTGTAAAATCTTCCCTGTGTGTACTCTATGCATCTTCTACCCTTTCTGTGTTTTCCATCCTTTTTTTTTTTTTTCTTCATTCTAGTTTCTTCTGACGGTTTCCCAGTTCACTCTTTCTCTCTGTATTGGTATCTAACATGATATTAAACTTACCCATCGAGTTCTTATTTTTTGCTTATTGTATTTTTTAATTCTAGAATTTATATTTGTGTCTTTCAGATTAGCTATGTCACTTGCATAGTTTTATATTTCATTGCTGAAAATTTCAGATTTGACTTTTATCTCGAGGAACATGGTAGGTTTGTTGTTTTATTTACACTCTGTGATATTTCAGTATCTGGAATCCCTATAGGTCTGTTTTTGTAATTTATTGTTTCTGTTGGTTTTTGCTTCTGGTGTCTTAGCTCATCTAAGACACTTGTTATACTCATTGTACTCATTGTAAATACTGTTGATTCTTGTTATTCATGGTTGCTATGTTATATAAAGTAGCCACAAAAACTGAATCATTGCTTCTAGAGAAAATGCAGGATTTGGGTTAGTTTCCTGCAATCTTCTGGTCACATTTTCATCAAATGAACAATACATAACCTTGTTTTATGTGTGTTTCTGTTTAAAGACATTTAATATGTGTTACTGATTTATTAACATTGAACTCCAAGCTATAAGCACTAACTCATGCATGAATGAACCTTAGTTATCACCTGTATTTTTTCTCTGTAAAGCACATGACAGCCTTTTTGTGCTTAGGAACACTTGACAGCACTTTAGTGCTACTTTTGTGGGTCATTTTAAACAGTGAAATCATTAACAAAAAGCAGAAAAGTGTGAAAATTGGGGCACTAAGTATACCGTGGAAAGGACACTTGTTTACAGTCAGAGAGCTGAAGCAAGAAGGCAGCATTGCCTTTTTCAGTTTCACCTGGTGGTTCAGTTTTTTTGCAGGTCTGTTCTGTGTGTCTGGAAATAACTGCAAGAGTACCCAGTGTATGGATTTTTGAATTACAAGTAAATTTTAGTGAGTAGACAAATTTGCAAATCAGAATCCTGGAATATTGAGAATAGACTTTGTATACTCAATATTGTATTTGAAAATTATTGGTAGAAATACGAAGCCTTGAATGATGTTATCTTCTCTCTGAGGGAATTTGATTTTGTATCTGCCAGATGCCTTGGAGGCATTAGCAATCTAGGGAACACCTTAAATTAAGTTCAAGTCTTGAGGTTTGCTGGTCCACTCAGATGTCGTGAAGCTAGACTGCAGATCTGTGTAAGATCTAGTTTATTTTTTGGTTTTCCACTACCATCAGAGAGTAATCATTGTGATTCCAGCTTAGCATGGGAGTTAGTTTATCAGTCTTCCTTTTGTCTAACATTTAAAATTATTCTTTGTGGAGTATCCAGCTGAATTACCTAATCTCACATTTACAAAAGTAGAACCTCCCTTCCTTTTTCTCTTCTTAATTTTAATTTCTTCTGCCTTCTCATGATTTTCACATTTGTTTCCCTCTTTCCCTTCTTTTGTGTTTTCTTTCATATTTGAAGCATTTGCTATAATTGTTATAAGATTGAATAAATGTTCTCAGTTAAGTACATTTTTTAGATTTACACTAAGATTTGGTCTTCACATTACTTTAGTAATACCGGAAATATATTAACTGATTTAAAAAAATGAAACATGGGAGTTGGAACAAGACCTTGATTTTTAAAATTCTGTTTTTTGCCCTTTTTTTATAATTTATAAAGTGAATCCTCAGCCTTCATATTATTTTGGAAAGAAATGGTGTATAACATGACTTCTTTGTTTTCACTTAGGTTTTTATTGTATTTTATAATAGATGACTGGCTATTGTGGAGAAGTTAAATTTGATTAATGTTACCCTCTTATCAAAACCGTCTTTGTCCCCCTTTATTGTATTTTCTAGCAATAGCCTCAGTGATCCTGCTAAAACTTAAGTCAGATGATGTGGCCTCTCTGCTCAGAAACATCCTATGACTTCCCATCTCAGTGAAAGCCAGAGTCCCTTCTGGGAAGGCTCTAGGTGATCTGGAGCTCCTCATTGCCTCTCTGACCTTGTTTTTACTAGTCCCTCCCTTGTTCTTCAGCTCTTCATGCTCTAACCATTCCAGCTTTTTTGTGTTCCTGGAACATGTTAGGTATGTTCCCATCTCAAAGCCTTGCTTTTCTCTATGTCAAGAAGACTCTTCCCCCAGATATCTGCATCTAGCTTCCTTATATCTTTTCAATTTTCCTTAAAAGTAACCTTCTCAGTGACAACCATCCTGGGTTACCATATCTAAAACTTTAGCTCCCCCATCCCCTCCAAACTCTTTATATTCCTTCCTTCACTGTTTTATGTTTTTCTCCTTAGCACTTATCAGTATCTAACATTTTATATATTTATTTCACCCACATCAAAATATAAACTTCATGAAAGCAGTGATTTTTGTCCACTTTTTCCTACTATGTTCCCAGTGCCTGTCATAGAATAGGGCAGTCAATATTTGTTGAGTGAATAACATGAGTGAAATTTATTACTAGAACCTATTTAAATAAGATAAATCTATATCAAAATGCAAATAATGTAACACAAATGAACACAAATGTAAAAACCTTCACATTTTTTTAAATTTGTATTTTGAAATAATTTCAAACTTACAGAAAAGTTGGAACAATAACTCAGAGGCTTTTTTTTCCTGATCCATTTGAGTATAAGATGCTCCATTACCCTTGAATACCTTGGCTAATTTTTCTTACAAACAAGGGCATTCTACATGAGAAGAGTATAACTATGAAGAAATTAATACTGATACATCAGTCACTACCATTTAATCCTCAATGTCTCCATCATTCTTTGAGTACATGTTTACTATCTGCACAAGATGCTCTAGGCTCATCTTGCAATATCCCTACCCTAGCTCTGGGATCAGTGTGCTCCAAGGAATCATTTTTGTGTAGAGAATGATGTTTAGAACCTAAAATATGGATAGAGTTTTGTTCGTGTTATTGGGTGCCACTGTTCTCAGGCCCTTTCAGTACATAGTCAGGAAGTGTGTGTGTGTGTGTGTGTGTGTGTGTACATACATATAGGTATATATGTATACATATGTGTGTAGGTATGTATATATACATTTATGTATATTTCTGTTATATCAATATCTCAATTCCTGTTTAATATTCCTTGTAGTTTGGCCTTTCTATATTTATAATTTGCAGTGAGAAACTAGGTCCAATTATCTTCAATATGTTACTTATCTGATAATTTCCTCTGTGTAACTAATCTGTTTTGATAAGTCTTATAAGAACTTTTATTCTGGTCTTTATGAATATTGTTTGCTATATTCTGAACTTATCTAATGGCTAACCTAAAGCAAAGCTTGTTGTAATAAAATTAGACTATACTTCATAAGAAAATGGTATGGCGAATCCTGAGAGTTTTCTTTGTAATTAATAATTCTGATAACATGGAGAACATGATTAACATGCAGCTCATTTAACTAATAAAAACTGTTTTAGCTCTTTAATCTATCAATATATTAGTAATTAGAGCATTTCAAAGATTTATTCATACTTTAACTTTTAATTTCTAGTCTCATGTCAGTTTACAGATGTGACAAAAGGGAGGCAAGGAGCAAGAAGGACCCAGTATGAGAATTAGTAAAGGGTCTTGAGTGATGTGTTTATTCATTAACTTGGCAAATATTTATTGATTATCTCATATGCATCAAGCACTGTTCCCCTGGGAAGGTTGTCTATTTTGAGTCAAAATAGACAAACTTTTTACCCTCATAGAATAGAGTTTCTCAACCTTAGCACTTTTGGACCAGGTAATTCTTTGTTATAGGAGGCTGTCTTGTACATTGTAAAATGCTTAGCAGCATCCCTGGTTTCTACCCACTAGATACCAGCAGCCTGCTTCTACTCCCTGCCCTCCCCCCGCTGCCTGGCCCAGTTTGCAATAACCAAAAATGTCTCTAGATATTCCCAAATGTCCACCAGGGGTGGGGAGCAAAATCACTACTCCTGGTTAAGTGCTGCTGATCACAGAACTTAAAATCAAGTGCAGACACAGATATTAAACAGGTAATCATTCAAATATATGTATTTATTTATTATAAATATTTATATATATTCAGTGATATATATAATTATCAACTGTGATAAATGCTAATTAAGAAAAGTACAGAGAGCCAAGAAAAAGATAACTCCATACTGAAAACAGATGAAAGTTTTTATTGATTATATATTAGGTATTTGATGTAAGAAAATAAATGGCCTTTAAGGGTAGGTTGGCTATATATAATGAGTCATACAAAATAGGAGGTTTTTAGGAGTATAAGAGTGTACTGTTAATAACCAAGTTGGAACAACAAGTAGAAATAAGGCAACTTGTGCATGAGGACTTCACAATCTATTTCCAAGCTTCTGTAATCTACTCTGGGAAAAAGACCAATATATGAAACAAGTAGAGAATAATTCAAGGAAATATATAAATTACTAAACTTTGTCATATGTTAATATAAGAGGTGGTTCATAGTTATTTCTCCATTTTGACTTTATGAAGGCTTCATGAAGAAAGCTGGGATTCCAAGTCTTTAATTTAGTACTTGAGGTTCTCTCTAACGACTCAACTGTTACTTTTCAGTTGTTACACGCTGCTACATAATTTCCTAACCTGTTGAAGAATTTGAACTTGATGTAGCAGATAATAGAGGACTGCTGGAGAGTCTTGATGAGGAATGTAACATGATGAAATGGTTATCTGCTCTGGAAGAAACCATTCCTTTCTATGCCAGCCTTGATAGTATCAACATTGGGTTATCAAAGAACAATATTATGTAACTATCAAGTATGTATATTGAAAGAAAAAATTTTTCTTAAACCAAATATCTATAAGTCTTTTATAAAAAACTGATCTCTAAGGATTATTCTTGTATCAACTTATCTTCATATTCCCTGGTTTTCTTTATTAAACATTGCTTATATTTTAATTTCTTATACTACTTAAGGCGCCGTAAATTATAACTTTTAAGTTAATGGCCAAGGTATTTAAAACTGTAAATTATCTTTTAAAAGGTTTAGGCATGGCTTTTCACTTACTCCTTTAAATCTGTTTGCATTCTTTTTGTTGCCTTGCTGAGATCAGGGGTTGGTGTAGGAAAGATCGTAAACTTTGAAATATGGAGCATTTGGGGAAGTTAAGCCCGGTCAACATGATGGAAAAGGCATGAAAATCTTGAAACTGATAAAAATAACAGCAGAATGTGGGAGAAAAATATGTATTGGGAAAAGGATGCAGGAATTATGTCGAAGGTACGCTTGCCCATTTCGAATATTTGCTTACTGCCAATTTTGTGCCTGGGAAGAGGGATTAAAAAAATAAAAGCTTTAACTTCCTTTTCCCCACCCTTCCATTTGAAGGACCTTGATTTAAGACTGGTTTAGTTGGTACCGGTTAGTAGTATTTAACCAAGTTAAATAGACCTTTGTGATGACATCCTCAAATATAATGACTATTTACAGCATTGTTCTCTGAAACAAAGCGTTCAGAGTACCCACAATCTACCCCTGAAGTTAAGAGTACAAGACCACTTAGAAACCTGCAAAGTGTTTCTGATACTAAAAAGTTTAAAGTCTATTGAGTTTGAAAAAAATAAAATAAAAAGTTGAAAACACCAAATCTAATACTTGTGTGTAATTGAAATGAGGTTTTTTAGAAAATTAAATTTGGCAAATGATTAATCCTTAATAAGGATTAATTAGTTTGTCTATTTTAGGGAAAAATTAATTTAACAAACCTATTATTATGTGAAATTTACGTAATGAACATGGACAGTACATAATTTCTGTAACATTTATAGCATCAACTACAGAAAAGGCTGAATTAGTATCATCAAATACAAAGAACATTTATTTCAGAATCAAAGCTATTCGTAAAGCACTGCTCATGGTCACTATAATTAACTCAACATTTCAGGATTATTTAAAATGCCATGCCATATCACTTTACTAGATACACCTTTCAGGTGCTTATGTGCTTCATTTTGGATAAGTATCACTTTTTTTGTACCTTCCCATGTTGCATAGATTTTTTTCTTAGTTGAAAATATTCTCTCATCTGGTGACTTCTGGTTTCGTACCAAAAGTAAAGAAACTTGTAGTTATAGTAAATAATAAAAGAGAGGTCACCCAAAAAGCACTGTTACAGACCCCATACACAGCGTTAGCCCTGGCTCAGCCGCTGGTTGTGATTAGCCAACCAGGCTTCCATAAGTAAGTTCTCCCACCTTTCCCTGGAGCCAGTGGAGTCTTGGTTGGGTGGAATATCAGTGTGAATAGCAGATTGGCTTAGCAGTTGTAGGCCCCTAGGCTGAAGTTTCTAGAGGCTAGCCAACCTCCTGAAACCTCCTTGATACCTAGGAACTTAGCTTTTACTACCTATCTAGGTCCTGCTTTTCTGTGTCCCTCCCGCCCCCAACCCTTTTCCTCCCAGCCCCATTCCCCTGTGGGCTGGATCCTGTTTCATTTCTTCCATGTATATCTCAGGCCTGTTGCTGTAGACAAAAGTTCATTCTGCAATAAACGTTTCTGTCTTCTCCATTTTGCATTTCTGAGTTGGAGTCCCCATGTACCTCTCAGATCAACAAAGCACCATTCTCCCTTCAACAGTGAACAAGGGCACATAACAGAATATCCTGTCTTTCTCTTAATTAGGCTAAGGAGGAAAAGAAAACAACAAAACAAAAACAAAGACTGTATCATTTTAAAAGATGCAAATAGCACTGCCCCCTCCAAAAAAAAGGAAATGAGAGTGTATTATATATATAAAATTTAGATAGAATTGTATTTCTTAGAGTATTACTCATTTAAGCTTTCTTAAATGAGTAATAAATCCAAATCCAAACATTTGGTGGAAAAGTCCAACTTATTTATAATTGCCTTAGATATACTTTAAAAGTTCTGTCACATGAATGGGTCTTGGTATTTGCCTTGTGGCAAATGTCTTCACGTTATATTGATAGAAGTTGCATAGATACTTAAAATGTGTTGTTCTTCATGATTCTGTAGTAATAATTTTCTAGAAGTTCTTTTTTCCCTTTAGTAGTCTTTCTTTGAGAAACATTTAAAAAATGTATGTCTGCTTTGATGTAAATTAGAGTTGTGACATATTATAGAGCAATTTTCACAAGTAAATTGGGTCAGGTAGCTCAGAATTAATAATCTTTTTTCCAAAACATTAACTCATTTCCTTTATGTGTTTATAACCTAGTAGTGTGTGAGTACCAGCAACTAAAACAAAAGGAAGTTTTCTTTTTTAAAGTAATTTTAAAATGTGATTTTATTATTTCTTAGCAGTAAATTAACTAAGTATTAGACAGCCTTAATCAATAGTGTTTACTAAGAACCGAATGTGTAAAGGGTAGTATGTTTAGAAATAACCCCAATTGGAGGACAAGGACATTGAACTTGCTGTCCTTGTAAAATACAGTGTGTGTGTGTGTCTGTGTGTCTCTGTGTGTGTGTGTGTGTGTGTGTGTGAGTGGGAGAGAGGGCAAGGAAGGGAGGGCTGGAGGAAAAGAGGGATAGGTTAGGGGGTGCATATAGTAGTTGCAAGTAACCATTATGGTGTGAAATTAAACAGACTTAGGACACATCTAAAGATGGCAAAATATATGTTAATGCAATATAAAATTTGGTTTATTAAAGACAGTGAATTGTGATTGGAAATAATTGGGGTAAGTTTAAATGAAGGAGGTTTAAAGCAGTGTTTTGAAGGAGGGAAGGCAGATTAGCAGAATGTGAATTTGAGCTAAGTTCATGGGCAAATTAATTTCCACTTACTAACTGAACCACTTTATTCATAGAAACGATACTTTGCCTCTTTATATTGAAGTATACGGGAGGCCATATTGCATTTAGGCAATAAGAGAAGAAGTAGGCAGGGAAAGATTTATGAAGGAGATTGGAAAAGATAAAAAGATTGCTGTGCCATAGAAGCCAAGTGAGAGCAATTATCACAACATCATGTTTGGATTTAAGAATGAGGCCCGAAAAGAGGTCACTGATGGCCTCATTAGTGACCTTCTAGAGACCAGTTTCAATAGAGTAGTGATGATAAGCAAATTACAGGGAGTTGAAGAGTGAATAGATATTGAAGAAATAGAGAAAGTCACTATAAATTATTCTTTTGAGTTATTTTTGGATAAAAAGAAAGAAAACATTGCAGCAAGTGAAAGGCAGATGATGTTTGAATGGGGCGAGCATGTTCATAGGTTATAGGGAAAGAGTCAAAATGCAGAGTGAAATTCTGAAGATTCAAGAGAGATAATCATTAACATAACAAAATTTTTATAGATAACAATAAAAATGGGACACAAGAACAGGGGATAGCCCTTGAAAAGGAGGATGTATATGGCCTCCTTTGAAATAGAGAAAGAGGGTATTCCAAATAAAGAGACTGTTTCAAATGGAGAATTGAGAAGTTGGATTATTTACATTCTGTAGTTTCCATGTTTTCTAGGAAGTAAGTTTATTATAGAATAAGAGAGATGGAATTTGAAGGAGGTGGTTTTGAATAAAGAAGATGTCTGCTTTTGGTAAATAATCATCTATCAGTTTGACTTGTTAGATGGTCAAGTCAACTAACGATGAGTTAACTTCCCAGGGTTACATGAATTACAGTGTATTCCTTTGGCTTAGTTTCATGAATTAATGTATTATTAGTCAGAACAATTACACAGAAAATAGATTGGATAGTATACCAAGGGTGGAGATTGATAAAATGTGTGCAGTAAAAGAAAAAGTAGTTGAGAAAAATATAGACTGACCAAGGATTCCATAGAGAAAGACAAATGAGTAAGGGTAGGAGGGAACTTGTAGACAGGGCAACAAGGGAGAGAATGAAGGACTAGAAATGGTAAGCAAAAGGAAGGAAGAAGTTCAGTGGGAGTGGGGAAATGGAATATTAGCTTAAAATACTAACGGTAGAGTAGTTTATTCCTTCAGCAGTATTTGCGTGCCCACTGTTTACTGGGCGCTGTTCATTGTAGTTTCTTACAAGAGATGGAAGTACCAAATAGGTACTGTTCAACAGAGTTGCCACTAGATGTCACTCTGACTCATATGGCAAGTCTAAACTTGACACTCCTCAAGATACAGGGCTTTAAAAGTCAGACATACATAAATAGGCAATCTTCACAAGTTTACGAAGATTGATTCGTTCTAATTCAGGTATCTTATTTGTACAGCTACATCCAAAGAAAACCTCCTTTAAAACAAAAACAAACCCTGAAAATTTCATGTGATTAATACTGTCTTTGCATTGTTGATTTATTTTTACTATGTTAATCACACTTAAATAGTAGTATTCCTCTAGTGAGCTTTAAATTTTTCTGAAATCCTACACCAGAGTTTGTGCAGGTATTTTCTTTTCTTAATACTGTTTTTAGTTGTTTGCTAGATTGGTTGTGGTTTTATAGGGATGAATGAGTTTTTATAAGGACTAACGAAGCTTCTTGTTACTAACTGTTCAAGATTGTGCATGTCTATACTATACTGTGAGTGTGAAGTTTCGCTTGTGTGGCCTTTCTGTTATCAACTCTAAGGAAGCACACAGTATCTATTCAGCTTATTAAAAAAAAAATCTCATTCTTGTTTTCTATCCCAACCAGATAGGATCACCAAGTAGTTTTGCTTCCTTGTCTTCATGTTCAAATAAATGAATCATGTTTAGAAAGCTTGTCAGACTTCCTGCCTACCCACAAGGTTTTCCAACTTGGTTCTTTCAAAACCTCTGAACAATCTTGGACAGCTTTGCAATATGATTATTTAAACAAGCATGCAAAAAACAGACAAACTGACAAATGATGTTGACTTTCCCAGAAACGCATATATAAACAATACCCAGACACACTGTATATGTTATAGGATCTGTTTATGTTCTTATGTTTTCATTTATGTTAATTTTTCTTCATTAGACTGAGAGCCTGAGGAGATATTGCTTGAAACATTGGGTCTCAATATAAACAATTTGAAAACCACTATAGTAGAAAAAGCATAGTGTCACACTTTCTGCATATGATATGCCTAACCATATATCCCAGTGGTTTTTACATAACCCATTTTATTGCTGACGCTTAGTTACTTGTGATCCATTATGATCTTAAATGATTTTTAGCCATGTTTGCAAAAAATCAATACTGTGTCTTAAGTACGCTGTTTTAAATTTCTCTCTTTTGAATTTTATTGTGTTTATGGACAAAGTCGGTTTATATTTTAAGGTGATTTTCTGTGGTACTTCCCAATGTAATATTAATACTTTCATTTGGAAAGGTAACTGTTTGCTAACATCATTATGGTCTATATAAAAACACGTATTAATCAGGAGAGCCCTTTGCATCAAGGGGCCAGGAACAGAACTTGTGGCACAGACTTGGTAAGCTGCAAAGAAGGAAACAAATACATTATTTGGAATAACTGGAAATAGGCAGAAGATGCAAGTGCAACTTGCTTTGAGAATTTTACAAAAGCCTTTTCCTTGACTAGAAAAATATTTACTATTTCATTGGTTCTTAAGACCAGATGTTGTTAGGTAATATTTTGGTCTATTAAGTGAAGATACCTTCTTTTAATCTCTAAATGTCTCGAAAAAAAAATTATTTTGCTTTTTGGACAGGTAAACATGAACATTGCATTTACTGAATTATACTAGGTAGAATGGTAAAACAGGAAAGGAGGTCAGTAAAAACTTCCCAGCAGTTGCATCATAATTTTGCTTTCTCAAAATTATGTTGAATTGATCATTATGAGTTATAGCCTCTATGGTAAAAAAAGCATTCAGCTACGATGCAGCAATGCTCCATTAATGAAATTCCTCTGGGAATTTTTCTATAACCACTTTTTAATTCTTAAATTCACTTTGCCATATAATTTTCAAAATGAAACTTTTTTCTGACATTTATATTGGAATATAAAAAGTAAGTTCATTTCTTCGAGGCTTTACAGTGAAAATATATATTCCTTTTTAGGAATATATTCCTTTGTTGTACTGAGAATAATAAGTTTATTTAGATAATGGCCATCTATGCTCTCTATCTCTAATCCCTAAAGGCCTTAACCTCCATTAGGAACAAATGTAGATTTTTGTTTGCTTGAAATAGCTTTCTAAGCATGTAAAAACTCTTTCGACATTATTATTTAGGGGCTCCCATCCTCCCAGTGGAATCACAGCCTAATACAAAAACTTTGCAGCTGGTGAGCTCCCAAAGCTCCTTTTGATGATTGTTTTGAAGCTTAGCATGGCAGCTTGCAGTTGTTCCTTTCCTGTACTGGTACCCCACTCTCAGCCCACTGCCATGTTCATGTTCTTCTAGACGATAAGAATTCTCCAGTGGTAAAATACAGGGCTGAAAATTTTTGATGCCTTCTTCATTCTCTGTTCCTTATAATTCTTTTCCATTCATAAAGTTTACTGGAGATTTTCAAGGAAAAGAGCTTGTGACCGCTCTCTCTCTCTCTTTTTCTCTATGTCTTCTCTGATGCCTTACTGTCTTAAACGCATTTATTAAATTAAATAATATGTATATCAACAGGCAGTAAGTATCCAGAGGTTATGGGATTCCTTCTCTTCTCAGTAAAGTGTTAGGAATCAGAGATTCATTCTGCAGTTCTGACTATGGCCTAGTTATCAAACTTTGAAATTTCATCTCTTATTATGTTCTCTATTGAAAAAAATAAGGGTACAGATAACCCAAGCAAGTGGCGGTTAATGACTTAATTCCCTGACAAACTGGTTGACAAGAAATTGTCTCTAAAGTTTTTTTTGTGTGTTTAACTAGCTTTATCATCTATAGGCTTGTATTGGTATTATTTAGAGAAAAAATATCACTCAAGATAAATCATGTTTAGCTCACTGAAATGTAAAGACAGAATACATTTTAATTGAATAATTAAATAGGATGTGATTCAGATGTTATGAAATATATAACACAGCTGTAATTGAGAAGATCTAAAAAGACATGGAACTGATAGGCCAAGTTAGAGATGTATGTTAAACTACTGAAAAGAAGATACAGAGAGAAAGTTTGAATATAAAGTACTACCTGTGTTTGAATTTAGTAAAATAAGTGTTGAAATAGGGAAATAGAAACAAAGCAAAGTGAAAAACTGTTCAGTGAAAGATCTTTTCATTTTGGTTCCACACAGGGAATTTGTGCTTTTGCAGTTTGTTGATAATGTGTATTAAATTTATGTTCCAGAGTTAATGCGGATTTTGCTAAATTAATTTTTTGCAGGTCTACATAATACATTTTTAAACTGAGATATAATTGACATACAACATTGGATTAATTTCAGGTGTACAACGTAATGATTTTTTATTTGTATATATTGTGAAATGATCACTACAGTAAGTTTAATGCATTGTTTCTTTGAAAGCTATTTTCAAGATAAATATTATTGAGTACTGTTGATGCTTATTTTATATAATTAGTATATGTCTTGAATTCACTAAACCCACTTCAAAGACATCTTCTAGGAAATCCCTAGAAGTAGTAAAATCTCCATTCCTAGTACCAGTGATCAGATGGGCAGGAGAATAGTCCAGAGGTGAGATTAATAATCTCTCATTCTGGAGAGCTGAGTACTAATATCATCTATTGCCACCAAATTACTTTACCTGTTTTTTTGTAAAATAAGAGGGATTGACCTAAATCATCTCAAAAATTCCTGCATGTTTTAGCATAGTGTGATATTTTAAAATAAATGTTTTTAGTGTTGTGTTTCATTTTATTATATAGATATGCCCCATACTTCTGTTTTAGAACTGAGATCTTGAACAAGATCATTACAAGAAATTAGAAAACCTCTCCCATTACTTGCAAAAGAAATATCTTTTTGAGAAAATAATAAACATATATATTTTAATTCATAAGGACTAATAAGTATAGTTATCACAAATGAGATCCCCACATGGTGACAAGAATAGCCATTTCAAAAATTACCATTGAACATAGTAAGGAATATTGGAACTAATACATCATGGTGTAAAATATAGTAAATCAGGAGATTCTATTTCTTTTACCAGTAATAATTTTCTGAGGTAAATTTTTCATTAGGGTATGAGATACATACAGAAAAGTAAAAGAATCATAAGAAAACCCCTCTGAATTTTCAGAGTGAGCACACCATGTAACTAGCATCCATATAAAAACACAGAACATTACCAGTACCTTCTACGTTTTTACCTGCTGTCCCTCTAGTTACTATCCTCCACCACGCTAATAGGATGGCTTCTGCACCATAGATTAGTTTTGCCTGCTTTTGAATATGGAATCCTGTGGTGTCATTTCTTTTTATGTTTGTTAAGAGTTCATCCGTGTTGTTGCGTATAACATTAGTTCTCTCATGCCAATTGCTATATGATGTTTCCATTGTATGACTATACCACAGTTTATTGATCTGTTTGATTGTTGGATATTTGGATTTTTAAAAATTTTTTGCTGTATGTCTTTCAGTATGCTATAGACACACTTCTGTTGAGTATATACTTAGAAGTTGGAGTGCTGGACCATAGGATATGCTTATTATGTTCAGCTTTTGTAGATACTGTTAGGTACTTTCCTGAAGTATTGGGGTTTTTTTTTTTTACATTCTCATCAGCAGTTTATGAGTTCCATTTGTTCTGTATCTTCACCAACACTTGAGATTGTCTTTTTAATTTTAGTGTTTCTGTTGGATATATAGTGATATGGCACTGTGGTTTTAATTGGCTTTTCCCCAATGATTACTGAAGTCTTTGAGCCACTTTCTTAAGTTTGCTATTCATGTGGAGTACTAAAATAATTTTATGACACTGCATCAAAAAAAATAAAATTCCTTATGTTAAGAAGGGGCATTGTAAATTAGATATTTTATAAAACATTTGGCATAATCATTTGTTCTACTACCTCTTTTTGTTAAATTGTGAAATGCTTTGAAAATCTTTTCTAACTTAATAAAACATTCTCTGTATTTCAAACCATAAAATTAATTTCAAATGCTTATCTTTTAAGTGTTCTTAAAACTAATTATTGATATCATTTTTGGGAAAAAGCTATCAAAATGAAGTAGTTTAAACAAATAGTATAATTTTTTTTTTTTTTGCACCAGAAGAAAAATACTAGACTTTGTAGAGAGTGTAATTTAAAGTTGATCTATCTAACTAATTTTAGTTTTAGTGGCCAATTACATAAAGCCTTATCTTCTAATACAGAGTTTGGAATTTCTTTGAGCAGTATTTTAGAGCTATGTTTCTGAGGTAGAGACTGACTTTTCCATGTGCTCCTATATTTTCTACCTTTCCATTAGTTATATTGGATACATATGACTAGTTTCTGGCCAGTGGACTGTGTGCAAAAATATTATGTCACTTCTGGGCTGAGGCAGTGTACCTCCTCCCTTGATCTTTTCTCTTGCTATGGTGACTTTGAAGGCTATGTACTCCAAAGTCTCTGTAGTAAGCCAGCCAGCTCTGGGCTGTTCTAGCAGTCAGGGTTAAGTAACCTAATACAGTTGGAATTCAGTAAATGGTGTGTGTGTGTGTGTGTGTGTGTGTGTGTGTGTGTGTGTGTGTGTGTGTGTGTGTGTATATATTTTTAGAAGATACCATGAAGCCCCATCCGTGATTTTTGTGAGCAGAGTGCTGTCTTCCTTAAATACTAGAGTTCAGAAAATATGTTTATGAGGAGAAATAGGTTTCTGATGGCAAAATAAAAAAGACCAAAAAGTTTGTTTTACTATACTACCAAATGAGAAGAAAAGACAGATGTTTAAGGTTTCTGACTGTCACAGAGTCATATTTATCATTTATGTCGAATCCCATCATTTTCACATGATTCTAACTGGTTTGCCTTTTTTTTTTTTTTTTTTTCGGTTTAGTAAAGTGACAACTCTCACAGGAGGTGTGTGTCACAGAATATATTGAAGGATCATGAAAAAAGTTTTGTAGTCTACCAGTATTTGCTGAACATTGTGAATACAAAGAACACACCCTAATTGAGACTAAAAACACTTTATTTAGAAAAATAAGTCCTTTTTATCTTCATCTCTCATTTAAAATTTTTTATACAGAAGTGATTTCTTTGAAACGCTCTAATTTGCTTATTCTTTTTCTTGGTTTTGTTTTAGGAAGAATTCCCAGCAACCAAAAATAAGCCTTAGTTAATAACTTGAGGTAAAGAAGTATTTTATGTATTATCATGTGTCTGCTAATCTTCTTGTATTAAATTACTTAAGCGACTTGAGTAGAAAACTTTGAAAATGTGAGATGTGTGGTACCAGGGAAATGATCTTAAATAGGACAAAATTGGTTAAGAAATTGAAATGAATAAGAAGCATGTGATAAAAATATGCAGCACTCTCACTGGACTATTTAAATATCTTATGTAAGATTATTGTTGGACTGTGCTCTATAAACTTATAAAAGGAAAATATTAATTCCTTCTATTTAACCTCTTAGAGGTATTGTCAAGATTAATATTCTTACATGTAAAATTTCACAGGTAAGTGTAATAGAATTGTCACTAGCCAAAAGGTTTTAGTTTAAACAACATCAGTATGATAAAAAAAGATAAATGCTCCTCAATAAATTATTGGAGTAGTTTTTTACTAGTGTTACTGGAAATACGCGATATAGTACCCCTTTTTGTGTAATACTGATTTGTTTTGAGAGAAAGAGAAACATTCAAGGAGACAAAAATCAGTAATGTCTAAAGACTGACAAACTTTTTACAGAAAATACAGGTATAAATTTTTATAAAATGAAAGACCTAACATACATTTCCCAGATGTACGGCCAACATTTCCTTCAAAAAATAGATTTCCAGGTACTTCATAACTTGAGCAAGTACTTGACTCAGCCCCTCCCCTCAAATTTCATATTTGAGCTTAATAAATGTGCTTAGAAAATTTACATAGATGAAGTTTTAGAGTTTCTAGAGGGCACAGTATAAATAATTACTCTCCTATCTGGCCTTGTATATACTGTTAGGCATAAAATGAAGAGTAAAGATGGAGGCCAAAATATACTACCGATAAATGTTAAATTGGAGGTCTTAATGTGAGAGCCAAATGGCTTGCTGACTGAATTACAGAGTTAGGCAGACTTTCCCAAGCACATTTCAGGCAGTACAAATAAGACAGTGTCATAGAACTTGGGTCTTTTTTTTTTTGTAAAGGACCAGATAGTAAATACCTTTGCAGTTCATATGGTTTCTGTCAGAACTATAGCTACTCAACTCTGATTGTAGTGCAGGAAAGCCACCAGACACAATACCAAACTAATGGGCATGGCTGTGTTCAATAACACTTTATTTAGAAAAACAGACTGCAGGCCTTGTATAGTTAGTTTGCTGATCTCTTACACATAAGAACAAAGACAGCAGACTAGCTTCAAAAGGAAGAAAAAGGGCTGAGCTTAATTTTGCATACCAAGATTTTTTCCCCCCAATTTTATCCACCAGATAAATTACTACAGAATTAGAGTGAGTAAAGGGAAAGAAAGAAGCCTGGAATTATACTAATGAATGTTCCTTTTAGGAAATGGGGGGAAAGTTTTCCTCTGATCTTCAGGCTTACTACCCTTCCAGTGAACACACACAAGAACCTGTTAGGTACAAAGCATTACTTCATACTGAATATCTCAACTTTGAGAGTCTTGGTGTTTGTCAGTGTTAATTTTGGCATAGTTTTTCATCACCAGTTTATTTCTGGCTAGTGATAGTAAAACCATGTTAATGAGCTCACAGGAGGACTCTTATCTTTCTGCCACATGTGTTGACACGAGGGCATGTTTTAAGATAGCTCAGGTTACTCTGTTGATTGATTCATATTTATTGAGTGCCTACAGAGTGCCGGGCATTTTGATAAATGCTAGGGATGTAACAGTGAACAAGAGTGACATGGTTCCTGCCTGCACAAGAGTTTGTGTCATGCACGTGGGAGGGATCTGAGGAGAGAAAATGATCTCTAAGTTGAAACCTGAAGGATGAGCTGGAGGTGGCCAGTTGACAGGGATGGGGAAGGAAAAAAGGTGTTCAGTAGGACTAACAAACAGCACAGGCCAAAAGGGACAGCTCAGTGTGTCCCCTGTAAGGAACATTGTTTGAGTGGAAATGGACGAGGCTGGAAAAGGAAGAGGAAGCCAATGTTGCAGGGCCTCTGTGAAAGTCTGGTTTGTCCGAAGATCACTGAGAAGTGGTTAAAGGGCTTTAAGACATAAGGTCTTAGAAGTTTGCATTTTTGCATACGTTGGGTTTGGATCACAAGAGACGAAGATTGAAACCCTGCTGCTGCGCTGCCCAACACGGTCACCACGAGCCACAGGTGCTTGTTGAGCTCTTGAAATGTGGCTGGTATGGCTGTGGTAGTGGATTTTAAATTTTATTTAATTTTAATTAAAAATGGGAGCAATAAAAATACTTTAACTTTTGTTAAAGGATTGCTTATTGTTTTGGTAGGATTACATTCCACTTAAGCTGTTGAAAATACAGCATCTGAATTGAGTTGTACTGTAGGTGTAAAACACATACTGGGTTTTTAATTCATGCTTTGGGAAAAAAAGAATATAAAATATTTCAGTGTTTTTACTGATTACTTATTGAAATGATGGTATCTTGGATATATTTGGTTAATTGAAATATATTATTTAAAATAATTTTACCTGTTTACTTTTTTAAACGTGGTTTTAGAAAATTTAAAATTGCATATGTGGCTTGGATTATGTATCTGATGGATCACTTTGGCTGGAGATCAGGTAGGAGGCTCTTAGAAGAATCCAAGTGAGACATCAGGATGATCTGAGTTAGGGTTGGGGCAACAGGGTAAGGTGGATAAATTTGAGAACTATCTAAGAGGTAAAACAGATAGGATTTGATTAAATAAGAGAGGTGGCAAACTAGTTGTAAGGAGAAAAAGGGAGCCTCAAATCACTAAAATGTAAGGAAATGCATAGTAGTACCTGAATAGCAAATTAAACAAACAAAAAACAATACATGTTATTTTTCATTGACAATTTAAATTGATGTAGCAGTATTGTTCTGCTTGTACTATTGAATTTTTTTTTAGCATATTTAATGTTTGCCGTTTAGTAGGTATTACCTAAGAATTGGCTCTTTAGAGTTACATAATTTTGCATTTCTTAGATTATAGCTGGAGGCCAAATTTTACAGTGTAATAGTTTACCATCTTTATATCGTTGTCATTAATCTCCTTCCATCAGTTACCAAGTAGGAAGTGTGGGGCACAAGGTTTTTATATAATTTTGAGTATGTGAAGTCTCTCACCCTCCAATTTGATATAATTGAAATTTTTTTACATGTTTTCTTTAAGATTAAGCTTATTTCTGTTTAAAAGAACAAGCACTTTATTTACATGTGAAGGTTTACTAGCCCGTCTTTAAAGCTGAAGCCCTAAAATATCTGATGAATGTTAAACATTTAATACTTTTTCCTGCTGGCCTTCTAAGAAATAGGATGCATTTCTAGCTTCATTTTCCAGTCTCTTAAGCTTAAGAAAGTAGTCGAGACAGTTTGTTGACCCCAAAGAGATCTTTCAGTCTCTGACTTGTTAGACAACAGGGTCTGTAGTCTTCATTGGCATTCACATCACAGGCAGCCACTGGGCTCAGTGCAAAGCCAAGCACAGCTTTAGGATTTAGACAAAGCCAATCTGGCAAAGGAACCCAGTTGTCAGGGAAGTTGGCTGTATTGTAAAGAACTGTTGCATAATGGGGAGACCAAGTAGAACTATTAGGATGCAAATGTGAAAAAAATGGTGGAGCTAACCTGCAAAAACAAACATTTCTTTTTTGGTGACGAGTCTATTCATTGTTGCTTTCTTCTGTTTAACTTTGCTGGGCTATAGATGTAGTTGGTGCAATTTGAGTATATTAGTTTATCTTAATCACTGGTCAGAATGCTACTCTGTTGTTTTTAAGTGAACAGCTAATTTGTATAAAAAGACTAAAGTACTACAGTATTTTGGAATCTTTTTATACTTTTCAGCTGTGTCCTACTTCAACATTGATCAGTTTTTATGTGTGAATTTAATTCGCAGATTAGGATGAAGACACTTTTTGACCCTTGATTTCATTTCATCTGATTTATAGCAAAATATCATTCTCATCATTGACACCCAGTTACTTCCCTAGTGGACTGTGTTGTCTTATCTAATGTAAAACCTTTATCAAGAGGAAAGTACTGAAATTCTTAAAACAGGACTTTAGTTTTGTTTTACTAATGTCCCATTAAGGAAATCTACCCTTTCTCATTTCTTACTCTGTTCATCCCTGCCTTGAGTGCCCACTTTTCCTTTTGCCTTCTACTTCTTCATTTTTGTTTTTCTCTTTCTACTTCTCATCTTCTTTAGTTAAATATAACTGAATCCACACTTTGGTAAGTGCTCTGAAGTGACTTGTGCAAGTTCATACATCTTATACATGATAGAGTGAAGAAAGCTTTCTAGGGGTTGTGAAGGTAAAACTGAGACTTAAAGGAAGAGTAAGTTACCTGCTACAGTGTGAGGGGAATCAGGTTACTGGAAGGGGACCAACAAAAGTATGACAGAACGGAATCTCCCACCTTTCTGGGAGGGAAAGTAGATCTGTAGGGCTGGGTAGTCGATGACGAAGGGACTGTATTCAGATAATATTTTACATATGCTATTTAAGTGTGCCACAGTTCATTTATTCAGCAAATACTTGTAAGTATCCACAAAGTGCCACTAGCATGGGTACTCTCCATTGGGAAGTTGGGAAGAAAATAGAAAAATATGGGTAGCATCCATCTGAATGGAATCAGATGGACTTTGAGGTTTTTAAAGTAGATGAATCTTTTTTTTTTTAATTACATGAATGAATCAACAGTTTAAATTTTATTTATTTATTTATTTATTTTTGGCTGTGCTGGGTCTTCGTTTCTGTGCGAGGGCTTTCTCTAGTTGTGGCGAGCAGGGGCCACTCTTCATCGCGGTGCGTGGGCCTCTCACTATCGCGGCCTCTCTTGTTGCAGAGCATCGGCTCCAGACACGCAGGATCAGTAGTTGTGGCTCACGGGCCCAGTTGCTCCGCGGCATGAGGGATCTTCCCAGACCAGGGCTCGAACCCGTGTCCCCTGCATTGGCAGGCAGATTCTCAACCACTGTGCCACCAGGGAAGCCCATAAAGTAGATGAATCTTGAACAAAGTCTTTGTACCTCTCTCTGTTTTGTTTTTTAAATTGGCATATGCCTTGACTTTCTCATTTTGCAGTTAGGCTTCCATCTTTATCTTAGCACTTAGCACTTTCCAAGTTTCCTGATTTCTTTAAGATTCTCCTGTTACTATATTCTCCATTCTTGTTTTCTTTTCCCTTTGAAATATCTTTAAGAACAAAATTGCTCTACAGCTGGTGTTTTCCTGACTTTTAAACCTTTATCTGTAGAGCCATTTTCTTCCTAATTCTTGTTTTTCATTTTCTTCTGTGACTGCTTCGTTCAGCCTCCTTTAGTACCTTTCTTTTCTAGGAAATTTCATTAACACTGGGCATCAAGCCTAGCCATTTGAGACCTTCTTTTTCCTTGACCTCAGTTTTTTGGAATTTGAATGTTGATTATTGTAGCTGCTAATGGTTTAGTGGTTGTAATTTCTAACATTTATCAGTCACTCATAGTGCCTGTACCAGGCACTATGCTGACTGCTTTATATATATTATGTAATTTAAGCCTTGTAACAACTTTGTGTGGTAGGCATTATTATTGTCCAACTTTATGGAGAAAGAAATAGAGCTTCAGAGAGATTAACTGTATGCCACACTGTTAATAGTTGGAGAGCCAGGATTTGAACTCAAGTATCTGACTACAAAAGCATACACTTTTTACCTCATCTCAACCTTCCTGCCTGGTATTTACATTTTCTTATATTTACAGATTTGTATTTTTAAAAATAAATATTTGGCAGATAGTTTAGACTAAATATAACCAATGCTAAATGTATTTCCCCCTATATTACCATTATACTTAATATTTACTTAGGACATATTTTGCATTTAGCACTAGCAAAAGGATGTAATTTCACTTTTTTGATAATATTTGAATTATTAATTTTCAACCTCAAATTCATTCTGCCATTCTGCTTAATTTCCCATGGGACTATCTCACATACCCATCATTTTCTTCCTCTCCTTTCTGGTACTTCTGAAATGTGACCCTTGTATTGAATTGAAATTTTGTTTTCCACATATGATTGTGTCAAACATGTGTTTACTTCAGCTCAGTCTAATTAAAAAGGATAGAAATTGCTGGAAAGACTAATAATGACAGTGATGACAACGACAATGATGACTATGAAGATAATGATGATGATAGGAAGACTTAGCCACTCAGATGCTAAAGTTTGTTTCTGGGCGTGCTATAGTAATGTCTGATAATGAAGGAACATGTTATGAGGGGAAATAGAACAATATTTTTTTTGCCGTAAGATAATATTACTAATTATTTTCAGTACGATTAGCCTGTAAAGTTTTAAATATCTTACAAAAATGATATTTTAACAAATATTTTAAAATGTAATAGTATGATCTAGTTTTCCTTTTCATAGCTCACATGGTTTAAAAACAATATTCTAGCATTTCACTTTATTTGTGAACTTTATGCACTGATTCATTCACTCATACATTCTTTCATTCATGAATTCTTTTTTGGTCAGATACTTACCGTTTACTGAAGTGTTAGCTAGGCACAGGAGATATGCTGACACACAGGGTTGACACAGCCTCTGCCCTCATGGACTTCACAGCATATCTATCATATCTATCACTGAATTGGATTTTAGAAGGATCGGACTAGCCATGTTTTTCCTGTTCAGAGGTCCTGCCATGTTTGACTTCTTGTGGGTTTTAGGCTTCATGTTAATTTATTTGAAAATCCTGACTTTAGACTTACATCTATAGTTATATAGATATGGATTTGGTTACTGGATATTTTTTATGATGATTAGCTTTTACTTCTTAGCATTCTGAAATTTTCTTTGTTTCACTCTGTATTTGTGTTTCTGGGCAGTATCCATGCTGTGTATTATAGCTATAACTATTGGTAGGTCATGGCTTTTAACTACTGTTTAGTATTCCAGTTGAATAACTAGCACTGCATTTTACTTGTTCTTTGACGAATTTTTAGAATATTTCCCCCTTTCCCCCTCTGTTTAATCAATACTACAGTATTGATTTGTCTCTTCAGTCAAAACTTTAAATAGCTTTTGAAAAAGAACTATCTTTGGGCTTCCCTGTTGGCCGCAGTGGTTAAGAATCCACCTGCCAATGCAAGGGACACGGGTTCGAGCCCTGGTCCTGGAAGATTCCACATGTCACGGAGCAACTAAGCCTGTGTGCCACAAAACTACTGAGCCTGCGCTCTAGAGCCCGTGAGCCACAACTACTGAAGCCCGCGCGCCTAGAGCCTGTTCTCCGCAACAAGAGAAGCCACTGCAGTGAGAAGCCCGCGCACCGCAACTAGAGAAAGCCCCCGCACAGTAACGAAGACCCAGCACAGCCAAAAATAATTAAGAAAATAAATTTTAAAAAAACAACAACTATCTTTTGTGTCAATGTGTGCTTTAAAACAAAAGTTTTGAGTTTTGACTTTGGTATTTTTGATTGCGTTGTTTTGTAGAAGGTTCCAGTTAAATTAGCTTGAATTGACTCTAGTGTGTCCTCTCTCTATACCTTAAGAGCGAAAGCCCTGAATTGGTCATTTTACTTGGAGTGTATGAGTTGGCATTGCATGATACTGAACAGGTAAAAGGAAATAAAGTGTAGGAAAGCAGCTAATTATAGTAATTGCAGCTGGTTTCAAAGTACTTCTGACAGTTTGTGTATTATGCTTACTTGAAAGCATCAAATGGGTGCTAGTTGTGAAATAGAACACCTGTTTGTTGTTGAGCATGTGTTTATGCAGATGATTGTTGTTGTCAAAGCACCTTGATGTAGAGTAGTCCTGTTTACATTTACATTCTCCCCAAAGGATTAACAGTGTTCTCTCAATAAATTTGCAGTCTATTCTCCTCTCAAAGGCTGCTGTTTGGAGGATGGTGTGAAAGAGGCAACAAGTGCTTGCTAATCACTTGAATATACATAATTAGCTACAGTCTGGTGCACTGGAATCTTTGTAGAACCATAACAATACTGATTGGAAAAAGCACATAACAATAGATGTGTTACCACATAGTTTTTGAGGGTACTTGTTTGTTCATTGGTATTTAGTTCTCATTTTTTTAGAACTTGAGTTGTTTTTATTTAAAAGTATACAAACTCTTTGTTCTTTTTAATGAACTAGTTAGTGTCAGTTATACAGCAACTCTTTAAAGTCACCACTAAGTAGCAAATTTCTAGACCAACTAGAGTCTGAGGTTATTACTTAAAAACACATTAGACATATTTAATAATTCCAGAGATTGAGAAACATTTAAGCTTATTGGACAGCTAAATTCAATCCACATTGGAGGATTTTTAGAACAGTATAAAAAACCTGTAAGTTTAAGATGAATAGATCTATATGCAAAGAAACAAAATACATTCTCTTATTTCCTAATGTTCTAGCTTTGTTTTACATTGTTGAATAGCTTTGTTGTGGGAATATTTAGACCTCAAATTTTGCATCTTGAAATATGAGTGCAAAGGGAGGGTCATAGGCATTTCAGGCAGCCTTCCATAAAAGCTATGAGGTTGTGGTAATTATTTTCCTTTCCCACTCCCTTCCACACTCACATCCACTCAGGCTTCCGTTCCTGATTCCTATAAAGTTGTAGACAGATGGTCACTCACTAACTTAGCATTCTAGAGGTCTAAGTGTGGTTTTCCTCCCTGCATAAAATATTCTGTTAGTTCCGTCAAACTTCAGAAATTCTGATTTAGAAGTGATAATAGAGACTTTTCATATAGTAGCGTAGAAAAGAAGCTTGTTAACTTCATCTCCCTAGGAGGTTACAGTGTTGGCCTATTTGACTGAGACTCCTGCAGCGGTCAGCAGTCCTGCCCATAACCCAGGTACAATGCAGCGGTTTAGGTGGTACATGGGGGAGCATTTTACATTTTATTAGTGAAGTATTTATTTTTATATATTAGAATACAGCTAGCCTCTCAGACCTGTACTTTTGTGGTGTGGAAATTGACATAGACTACCCTGAAAAGAGAACAAAGGGAGACTACTCAGAACTTGAGCAGCAAGAGTCAGCCACTTTCACTTACATTTGCCTGATACTCCAAGGCAGGCAGGGGACTAAAAACAGGGAGGCTTCAGGTGTGCCCTGATTGGAGACTATTGGCATGGGGAAGCTAGAGGCAGGCATCTTATGTGACTGGTTTGGGGAGCATATTTAGCTTTCTCTGGATGGTCCCGAGTTAGAAGCAGAGGCAAAAATGAACAAGGTTAGTCATTGCCCAGGTCCTGACTGTTTTGGGCTCATTGCTGTAGAGCTTGTAGTTTGGCTTCCTGGGCTGGTTGCAGAGGTCAGAGTTCTGTTGTCATAATACGTAGTCTGGTCATTGTTTTCATATTCAGCCTCTCAGGTAGTATTGTTAAGGTGAGACTAAATCTATTAAGGAAAAATATTTCCTTGTAATTTTTAGGATATGTACCTTAAACTCATTAATCTTAGAAAGCTTTAAGATTTTAATGTTTCGAAGTTTTCTTTCAGCTGGTTATCCTTTGAAACCTTGAGGAATTACAGCTTATGACCAGAAGTTTTTCTAAAAGAGCATTGTGATTGCCTGTCTAGCCGTTTCATAAGGTTTTAGGTAAAATAAGCTCTATAATCCAAATTTACAATTGCTTGTATGATGCATTAGCAAGCTGAAAGTTCTCAAGAACTCTATAAATTTTTTCCTGATAATTATTAAAATTTATAATTGTTATAGTGTCAAATGCTGCCTTTCCAGATATCTCCCTCACAATGTGTTGATAAGACAAAGCTGAGTTTATTGCTTGCTGCAGTAAGTGAGAATACCACCTGGACAGAGCTTTGGCAGTGTCTTAGAGGGAAAAAGGCAAGGTGGTTATGTATTGAGGACCAAAGTTTGGTTTAAGGTGGGCCGATACAGGGTGTGTGTGGTGTGCGCATGTATGTGTTTGATTAGGATTGTATAAGAACCATAATAACACATAAGGGATTCAAAGAATCTTAGCAAACTCTCTGTTGATACTTTCCATTGAATAGCTTAGTATCATAGGATTGCAACATGGTACTTTAAGCTGTTGGAATGGTGATTTTTCACTTATTTTAAAGAGATGTAGCTGAGGGCCACACAGATGAATTCTTATAAAATATCAACATTGCACTATGGGTAACTATCAAATCAGTATTATAATTGTATTATTTTTATTAGTATTATAAAACTTAGGTCAGCATCAGATCTATTAAATTTTTGAGTAAATGTTTCTAAAATATTTATGATACTTCATTTTCTTGGTTTTACTTTTTTTCTTTACTAGAAATACTTTGAAATAAGAGGGTGGAATTTCTTTTTCTGTAGCCTAAGAGGATGTGAAACTTGGTTTCCTGACTTCTAAATACCCCTAAGTCATTGTTTCAAGAAGAATAGGGCTTCAGCTTTGCATGTTTAGACCTTATAAATTGCAGTTAAGGGCAAGAATCCTTATAATAATAAACCATTGGTATTATAGGCTGATTTATGAAGACTGACCCTAGTTAAATGTTGTCTGTTGTCTGCCCTTTATTTTTATTCCTTTAACAGATGTCAGGTTGAGCTGCCTTGTCCTGATTTTGACCAGTAGTGTGTGTATTCAGCATCAGTGTGTATTATCTAGGTTGGGCTCCTTTTGAATGTTATTAATTCGTTCACATTAACCAAAAACATTTATACTGTGTGAATTGCTCATTTTCTGTCATGACCTGGGTGGGGGGGGGGGCGTGGAAGTAATCTGTTGGAGTCTGAGTGGGCCCACAACAGGAGGCAGGTTTTACCACAGTGCTGACATTCTCCTCAGCTCAGGCAGGGAGGCTTGGCCAGGCCACCTGTGCAACCGTCTAAACAGCATAGGATTGGCAGAACCTTATCTGCCTTGCTTTGATTTTATATGGATATATTGGTTGAAGGATGTCAGGTGTTTGGGTAAAATGAGTTCCTCTTTGCTCTCTATCCCTATCACTACCAAATTACCTGCTTTTTCATGAGGATGCTTTGGCTTTTAAGGGCTATGAGAACCATAAAAGAGGACAAATTTGACTCCCAATTTGAGCATGTTGACCCATCTGGAACCTTATATCTTTCGTCCATTTATTTTTCATGTTGTTTTGACAACTCTTTTATGGCTGTGGGGACTGAGGACTTGCCCACAGATAAAGAACTTTCTCTTGGGTTGAGAAAGAGAATATTGGTTGATAAGTTGAGCAACTGCAAACTTTTCCGGGAAAATTGTTTTCTGTTATTTTGAGAAGTTACCTTTGTAAATTATTATAGAAACTGAATTTAGGTATTACTAAAAGACTGTATTAAATATTTGCTGTAGTTTTAGGTTGTTATCTGCATTAGTTGAATTCACTTTATATGTATAAAATATTTTTACATCTAGTAGGTAGGTCAAATGATATTAACCCAACTTTTTGGGGTAGATTAGAAAAACTGACTTTTCATCCAGGGAAGTTTTCCAGATGTTACCACCAGAATTTACTTAAGCATACTCTAACACATATAAAATCAGTCTTATTATTTTATTATATACGTTTCATAAATAAATGAAGTGGATTTGACCTCTGTATTGGGGAGTAGGTTATCCCCCAGTTGGAACTCCAAATTCAAGAAACTTAAGATCTGTTATAATGCCCAGCAGCAGAGTAATCAAAACAGACTTGGAAAGACCAAATATCTTCTCCCAGTAGAAATTTAGCACTTAAGTTAGTATTTCTTGAAGGATGGGCTGTAGTCCACCACTATTAGAATCCCTTGGGATACTTATTAAAAATGCAATTTTCCAGAAACAGGAATTACAATGTCTTCATTAAGGATCCTGCAAGATAAGTATATTTATATTAAGTGCCCCTGGTAATTCATATTTACCCTAAAGTTTAGGACTCTTTCTCTTAAATTATGAAAATCAATATGAAAAAATAGATTTCAGCTTATAGATGTTTATTTAATACATAATTTTGTCAAAAATATAACTAATTTTAAGGTACAGTAAGTTTTATTATGTGGAAAATTTTTCCTCATTTTTGTATTTGAAAAAACTATGTCTTTAGAAACTAACTTCTTTATTGATTCTCAATTTTTGATATTGACTACTGATTTGTTCACTTAATAGTTCTCTCATTAGGCTTAAAAGTGTGTGGGCTTAAAAAACTGAAAATAGAGATATAATCAACCAATTTTGTTACTGATTCTATGTAAAGTAGAAAGTAGTAGTCTTACCTTTCTCTGAATTCTTGGTGTTTTTTTCCCCCTCTTTCTTGATTTTTGTCCTGCCTCATATTGTCTTAGTTGTTCCTGGGTGTAGACTGTTTCCTTCTAGGATCTCAGGGACAAGGACCCTGTCTTCCGCACCAGTCTCACACAGCATTCGTACAATGGCTCAGAAAAACTTTTTTTTTTTATTGAAGTACAGTTGATTTACAATGTTATGTTAGTTTCAGGTATACAGCAGAGTGATTTAATATTTTTATAGATTCTACTCCATATAAAGTTATTATAAAATATTGGCTATATTCCCTGTGTTGTATGTAATCATCCTTGTATCTTATTTATTTTATACCTAGTAGTTTGTACCCCCTAATCTCCTTCCTATGTTGCCCCTTCCCCTGTTCTTCTACCCACTTGTAACCACTAGTTCTCTGTATCTGTGAGTCTGTTTCTGTTTTGTTATGTTCATTCCTTTATTTTTTAGATTTGACATATAAGTGAAAATATACAGTATCTGTCTTTCTTGGAATTATTTCACAAAGCATAATACTCTCCAGGCCCATCCATGTTGCAAATGGCAGCATTTCATTCTCTTTATATGGCTGAGTAATATTCCACTGTATGTCTATACACCACATCTTCTTTATCCATTTATCTGTTGAGGGACACTTAAGTTGCTTTCGTATCTTGGCAATTGTAAATAATGCTACTGTGAACATTGGGGTGCATGTATCTTTTTGAATTAGTGTTCTCACTTTCTTTGAATGTCTTCCGCACCAGTCTCACACAGCATTCGTACAATGGCTCAGAAAAACTTTTTTTTTTTTATTGAAGTACAGTTGATTTACAATGTTATGTTAGTTTCAGGTATACAGCAGAGTGATTTAATATTTTTATAGATTCTACTCCATATAAAGTTATTATAAAATATTGGCTATATTCCCTGTGTTGTATGTAATCATCCTTGTATCTTATTTATTTTATACCTAGTAGTTTGTACCCCCTAATCTCCTTCCTATGTTGCCCCTTCCCCTGTTCTTCTACCCACTTGTAACCACTAGTTCTCTGTATCTGTGAGTCTGTTTCTGTTTTGTTATGTTCATTCCTTTATTTTTTAGATTTGACATATAAGTGAAAATATACAGTATCTGTCTTTCTTGGAATTATTTCACAAAGCATAATACTCTCCAGGCCCATCCATGTTGCAAATGGCAGCATTTCATTCTCTTTATATGGCTGAGTAATATTCCACTGTATGTCTATACACCACATCTTCTTTATCCATTTATCTGTTGAGGGACACTTAAGTTGCTTTCGTATCTTGGCAATTGTAAATAATGCTACTGTGAACATTGGGGTGCATGTATCTTTTTGAATTAGTATTCTCACTTTCTTTGAATGTATGCCCAGGAGTGGATTTGGGGATCATGTGGTATTTCTATTTTTAATTTTCTGAGGAACCTCCATACTGTTTTCTGTAGTGGCTGTACCAATTTACATTCCCACCAACAGTGTACTGGGGGTCCACATCTTTCACCAGTGCTCATTATTTGTTGTCTTTTTGACTATAACCATTCTGACTGGTGTGAGGTGTTATCTGATTTTGTTTTGATTTTCATTTCCCTGATGATTAGTGATGTTGAGCATCTTTTCACATGCTGGTTGGCCATCTGTATGTCTTCTTTGAAAAATATCTGTTCCAGTCTTCTGCCCATTTTTTAATTGGGTTATTTGGTTTTTTGATGCTGAGTTGTATGAGCTGTTTATATATCTTGGATATTAACCCCTTATCAGACATACTGTTTGCAAATATCTTCTCCCATTTAGCAGGTTGCCTTTTCATTTTGTTGTTCCCCTTACTGTACAAAAGCTTTTAAGTTTCACTAGGTCCCATTTGTTTCTTTTTGGTTTTGTTTCCCTTACCTAAGGAGACATACCCCAAAAAATATTGCTAAGACTTATGTCAAGAGTGTACTGCCTATGTTTTCTTTTAGGAGTTTTATGGTCTTACATTAAGGTCTTTAATCTATTTTGAGTTTATTTTGGTATATGGTGTGAGAAAATATTCTAATTTTATTCTTTTACATTTAGCTGTCTAGTTTTCCCAACATCACTTATTGAAGACTTTCCTCCATTGTGTCTTTGACTCCTTTGTCATAGATTAATTGACCATATGTACAGGGGGTTATTTCTGAGTTCTCTATTCAGTTCCATTGATCTATGTGTGTGTTTGTGCCAATACCATGCTGTTTTGATTACTGTAGCTTTGTAGTATAGTCTGAAGTCAGGAAGCATGATACCTCCAACTTTGGTCTTTTTTCTCAAGATTGATCTCGCTGTTTGGGGTCTTTTGTGTTTCTATACAAATTTTAAGATTATTTGTTCTAGTTCTGTAAAAAATATTATGTGTATTTTGATAAGGGTTGCATTAAATCTGTAGATCGCTTTAAGTGGTATGGATATTTTAACGGTATTAATTCTTCCAATTCATGAACACAGATATCTTTTCATTTCTTTGTGTCACCTTTAGCTTCCTTCGTCAGTGTCTTAGAGTTTTCAGAGTATAAGTCTTTCACCTCTTCATCTCCTTAGTTAAGCTTATTCCTAGGTATTTTATTCTTTTTGATATGGTTGTTACTGGGGTTGTTTTCATGTTTTCTCTCGTTGATAGTTTATTATTAGTTTATAGAAAAGCAACAAATTTCCGTATATTGATCTTGTATTCTACAACCTTACTGAATTTATTTATTAGTTGTAATAGTTTTTTGGTGGTGACTTTAGGGTTTTCTATTTATAGTATCATGTAATCTGCAAATAGTGACAGTTTAATTGTCACTTCCAATTTTTATGTCTTTTATTTCTTTTTCTTGTCTGATTGCTGTGGCTAGGACTTCCAATGCAATGTTAAATAGAAATGGCAAGAGTGGGCATCATTGTCTTGTTCCTGATTTTGGAATAAAAGCTTTCAGTTTTTCACCATAGAGTATGATGTTAGCTGTGGGTTTGTCATAAATGGCCTTTTTTTGTTGAGCTATATTTCCTCTATACCAATTTTGTTGAGTTTTTATCATGAATGGGTGTGAATTTTTATCAAGTGATTTTGCTGTATCTATTGAGATGATCATGTGATTTTTATCCTTTGTTTTATGAATGTGGTGTATCACATTGATTGATTTGTGGATATTCAACCATCCTTACATCCCTGGAGTAAAATCCCACTTGATCATGGTGTATGATCTTTTTTATATGTTGTTGAATTACATTTGCTAATGTTTTGTTGAGGATTTTTGCATCTATATTTATCAGAGATAATGGCCTATAATTTTCTTTTTTTGTAGGACACTTATCCTGGTTTTGGTATTAGGGTAATGCTGGCCTCATAGAATGAATATGGGAGTGTTCCCTCCTCTTCAGTTTTTTGGAATAGTTTGAGAAGGATAGGTATTAACCCTTCTTTATATGTTTGGTAGAATTTCCCAGTGAAGCTGACCAGTCATGGACTTTTGTTTGCTGGGAGTTTTTTTGATTACTGATTTAATTTCAGTACTACTAATGTGTCTGTTCAGATGATCTTTTTTGTCCTGATTCTGTCATGGAAGATTGTGTGTTTCTAGGAATTTATCCATTTTTTACTATGTTGTACAATTTGGTGTATACCTATTCATAGTATTCTCTTATGATTGTTTGTATTTCTCTGATATTGGTTGGAACTTCTCCTCTTTCATTTTTAATTTTGTTTATTTGGGTCCTCTCTCTTTTTTTCTTAATGAGCCTGGATAAAGGGTTATCAGTTTTGTTTATGTTTTCAAAAAACCAGCTCTTGGTTTCATTGGCCTTTTCTACTGTTTTTGTTTTTTGTTTTTGTATTGGTCTCTCTTTTCACTCTGATCTTGATCTTTATTATTTCCTTCCTTCTGCTGACTTTGGGCTTTGTTTTTTTCTTTTTCTAATTCCTTTAGATGATAGGTTATGTTGTTTATATGAGATTTTTCTTGTTCCTTCAGGAAGGCCTGTATTGCTATTACTTCCTTCTTAGAGCTGCTTTTGCTATGTCTTATAGATTTTGGAAGGTTATGTTTTCATTTTCATTTGTCTCAAGGTACTTTCTGATTTCTACTTTTATTTCTTTTTTTGACCTGTTGGTTCTTTAATAGCATGTTGTTTAGTCTCCGTGTGTTTGTGTTTTTCCCAGTTTTCTTCTTGTAATTTATTTCTAGTTTCATACTGATTTTGTTGGAAGAGATTCTTGATATAATTTCTGTCCTCTTAAGTTTGTTGAGATTTGTTCTGTGTCTCAGGAAAGCATTTCTGAGTGATTTGAGAACTGTTTGTATGTTTGTTATGAAATGTAATTTGTTTTATATGATGTGGGAAAAAAAGAATGTACATTTCATAGAAATCAACTTTAAATGAAGTTTCTTGAGGGAGACAACTTTATTTAACTTGAATTTTATAGTGTCATCTAAAAAGAAGTCAGTGAAAATACTCTATCTTTTGTTGTACCATTTTCCTTAGGGCTTGATGGCTGCATTGTGCTTTTACCTTATATCTGGTTACGAAAATAATGGTGAGGTATAGGCTTTGAGTATAGGGATCAGATCCTTGAATCAGTAACAATATAAAGTGAGAAGTATTAATAGGACCTAGTGAATTATCAGAAGTCTAAAAAAATTTAACTTGCATTCTCAGATCTGGAGGTGGAGGGGCAGTTGATTCAGAGTTGACTGGGTTCAAAGTGATAGTGTTTACCTCTACTATGTCATATAGAAAAAGAAAATAGCTTTGGAAGTATGGCTTTTTATTTATTATTTTCTCCTTCTCCTTCCCCTTCCCCTTCCCCTTTTCCTTCTTCTTCTTTTTTTTTTTTTTGCATAGTGACAGGGAATCTATAAATAGCAGTTAATACAGGAAAACTCCTAGGCTAGACATTATCTTGACAGTTGGTGGACAGATGCTCCTGATTTGAGTGTGAGACTGAGGTATACAGAAAGCACTTCAAAATACTCTCGTAAGCCAGCCAACTTTATTTTCCTTATATTGGGATTGAGTTTTTGGCTGCTCTGTAATATGCTTCTGGTAAGAGCCAGGTCAAATATTTATGGTTTGTTTATTTTGAATATAGCAGCATCTAGTCATTTTTATAAATCTTTCAGACCTTACTATTACTTATAAACTGATATAAAAAAAGACAACATATACATATCAACAGTTTCACTTTGAGTGTTTTATTTATTTAAATTTTTGAGATAAGTTTTATTTCTTTATTGATTTTTAAATAACGTGTGTTCACTGTAATCAAAAACTTAATAATGTATATAACTCTTGATATTTTTCTAAAACATTATTCACTCTTAGTGCTAAATGACAGAAATAAGGAAAATAAGCATCAATTATTCACTCTCAGTGCTAAATGAAAGAAATAAGGAAAATAAGCATTTACTTTGCTCAATCTAGCTCTGTGATTTTTTAGAGAATACAAAAGGAACAGGTATATGTTCCTAATGGGAACTTGGAAAATAAGGCCTGAGGCATTGAAAAAAATGAATTCCAAATTACCCCGTCTTCATATTTGAAAGAACTTTCTTTTTTTAATGTTTTTTTTTTATATTGGAGTATAGTTGATTAACAATGTTGTGTTAGTTTCAGGTCTACAGCAAAGTGATTCAGTTATACATATACATGTATCTATTCTTTTTCTTTTCCCACTTAGGTTATTACAGAATATTGAGCAGAGTTCCCTGTGCTACACAGTAGGTCCTTGTTGGTTATCTATTTTAAATATAGCAGTGTGTACATGTCAATCCCAAACTCCCAATGAAAAGTGGCTTTAATAATTTTCAAAACAAGTACCTGGATTTATTTCATCCATTTCTTAAGAAAGATTAATTACTTCCTAGACAAGGTACTTTTTGTAATACTTGTTTTATATTACTCATGACTAATATAATATTTCAGGCATGATTTGTCATGATATTTCTTCTTCTGAGTTGGTTGACGTTTTATTGAACATATGAATCTTTATTTTTCTGCATTTTGGAAGAAATTTTCTCTTCAGTGGGGATTGGGCAGGGTGCTCTCATCCAGGGTTCTCCAGTTTGGAGTTTTTCTTCTTTTTAGTTGGAAAGAATTTGTTGACCCTCTATGTGTGATATAATGGCCCTCAGACTTTATTTAAAGACTTTGGCCTGGGGAGGTATGGTAGTCACTGGAAAATATAAAGTTTTGTGATTGAGGAATGTCTTCTGTAAAAATAAATTTGACAATTATATTGTTTTCTCCTGAGCATTTTTGTTCATATGTCTGAACTCAAAGGAATGCATAAAATATGTCTTAGAAATGTAAAAAATTAGATGGAGCTGCTTTGATGGAATTATGACTGTATATTATAAAGTAAATTTAGGTCATTTCTGCTTCAATTATAGATCTCTTTCTCTAAAATGTTATAGCATGTTTCTCTTTTATGGTAACAAGTTCAAATGTGAGCAATAAAAACTTAAGCCAGCAGTCTAGTACTTGCAGCATGAATTTAGTAGATGTGTCAAAATGTATGAATTGTTCTTAATGTTAAACATTTTGTTCATGATAATAACATAACACCTGCTGTGACGTTTTAAGCTATGTAAATTTTAGTGACTGTAAAATTAAAATGTTTTCCTTTCCAAAATGTGTTTGGAAATTATTTGGAATGTTTTATGCTTGGCTCTTTTAGAGATTTTATTATGTATTTAATGTGAAGAGATTCAGATTTGGTATAAAAACTGAAGCATATCATAGTTCCTAGTTTTAAAAATCTTTTTAAAAAAGTTATGTGTAGGATAATCTCATCTCTGATATACCTTGTCCAGGAGCAACAGAAAGTGTTATCTAACACTACAGTAATATCTGTTTCCTTTTAGCACTGACCATTTTGGAGTCTATGAATATACTGTTACTTTGTTAAAGAAAGTATCAAATAGATAGGATTACATTGGAATAATAACATTTCCAGGGCTATTAATTCCCTTTTCTCACCATGATATAAAAAATAGTAAGAAAATATAAGAATTGTAAAGAGTACTACTTATTTTTGTAACCCTGTTTGCCAATGGAATGTGTTGCAGCAGGTACTTTAAAAGAATGGTTTACGTGCTTATTTTTTCTGAGAGGTATACTGTGAGTTAGGAAGATGTTTAAAAGAAAATGGTGATTCACATTTTGATTTGATGCAAATTGCAGTAATCCATAATTTTATTATGCTTATAGTTTTGAAAGATATTTGTATTTCAGGAGAGTACCTCTTTAACTGGTTAAACTCTTGAATTAGGGCAATATTGTGATATTACCAAGTCTGCTTTTTTCTCCTCACATCTTTTAGACCAGATTAAGCAGGCTCAGTCAGGTTGAGACCCTATTTGGATAAAAATCATAGAACTGTATGTAATACGGGTGGTAAAGCACATGAAGACTGTACTTATATTTGACACTTGCTCATATTTGACTTAATACTTTTTATATTTAGATATGATTTTGAGCGTTTCAGTGTGTTAACGGAAAAAATTTTACGCTCCTTAGTGGCAGAGACTGGTTTCATCCCTTTATTTCTTTTTAAATTTTTTTATTGTGGTAAAATGTACATAAAATTTACCACTGTAACCATTTTTAGTTGTACAGTTGCTTTCATTTCTTATGTGTCCCTTGTAATTTAAGGTAGTTCAGAATTTATTGAGAATATACACTAGATGTTCAATATAGCAGAGATTGGCTGCTTGTTCACTAAAATCATTTGAATACCCCTCTCACCCCAGCCCTACATAGCCAGGCTCTATTCCTCAGTTGCCTTGATACTAGGTGTAGCCATAAGTCTAAGTTCTGATCCCTGAAATATGAGCAGCATTAAGTTTTGTGACTTCTAGTTATGGCTTATAAATGTCTCCTGTGTTTAGTCCTCTTTATCTTGTCTCTTCTAATGGCAATCATGAAGCCAAGGAGATGGTTGAGCCTCTAGAAGGAAGGAGTCTGGGTCCTTGAATCACTGCCTGGAGGAGAGCCACCCACAGATCAGGAGTATTTGTTTGACTTTACATGAGCCCTAAATAAAATTTTGGTTGTGTTAAGCCAATAAGATACCATGGTTTATCTCTTTAAGCAGCTCACAAATACACTGAACACTTGTTATAGTGAATAATTTAGTTTACTCAAAATTTAATTCTCTTTGTTAGGAATTGGAAGTGGAAATCAGGAAAACAAAGTGAAACTGTGAGTGAGAAATTGAGTTTGGCTCCAGTTGGAGGAGGAGTCAATGTGAAACTAACTCAAAAGATGAGAGATGGATAAAGGATAGTGAGAAAAATTTAGAATGATGTGTTAGGGAACTGATAAGAAAAACAGAGAGCAGGGAGTTACGGTATAAGCACATTAGGAGAGCAGTCCTGGGAGCTGGAGGAGTAGGGGACATTGTTAAATAAGAAAATCAAATCTCAGAGTTGCATAGGATTTTAAACACTATTGGTTTTAAAAATAGGAATTTTGCCTCATTCCATATTATGCAGTTTACAAATGTGTTTTTTGCTTATTGCAGGTTTGTTTAAGGAATATCTTGATAAAACATGATATTCAGAAAAAAGTCATTATTAAATGAGCAGAGTTGCAAACCTACGTGTGTGTGCTGCAATTTAGATTCATTACTTGGATTATTTCTGAAATGAGTCATTCTCTTAGGTACATGAAAAGAATTGAATTATGACTATGTTTTATGCCTATATAAAATACTATATATCATGCTTTTACAATGCCTAAATATAGGTGGAATTTATCGTGTTTTAGACGTAAAATACTGCATAGAATGTTTAAAAAGGAGAACATTTATGAATTCATTTTACTAACATTTACATTTACTATTCATATTTTAAGTTGATACCATTTAACCTTTTTGTGCCTCAAACCTGGATTTTATCACCCAGTAAAAAAAGCAGATTGGTTAAATGTTGTGGCTTAGATAGCTTTTTAAGAAAAGCTTTAGAAAGAAGAGTTAATGATACATGTAAGTTAAAAATATACTACACAACTGACCTGATGTTTCCAGTTTTCATCTCCTGTGTAAATTATAATGAAGAGAATATGTGCAATCACTGACTGATGAATACTAATGTCCCAAGTCTTGTGTATGGTGGCAGTGGCTGTAAGATGTGACAGTTTTCTTACCCACTGTTTACAGCAGCTCAGCTGCAGATGAAATTACCTTTTATCCAAGTGGTAAGATACTACCTGACCTGCACTTTGGGCATTGTTGAGGTAGCAATGGCAACCTTTGAAGGGGAAGGTCCTCTCTCTTCCTGGGCGTAGCATCCAGTATGAAAAGAATATAGCTCTCTTCTTTCAAGCTGCACTTAGTCCCGTGCATGTTGAAGATCATGACATGTTGTAAATTCAGTGTCCTGGTTTCATTATCATGCATTTTAAAACAGAAATGCTATTAAAGGTGATTTGAGTTTCCAGGATTTCTTACAAGTATAATGTGGAATGTATGCTGTATAATCTGTAAGTTAGCTGGAACTGCACTGGGCTTAAAGTCAAAAGAACTGGTCCATGGATGTGTCTCTTAACAGCTCTCAGTCTTGGTTTCCTAATCATAATATCCTAAAATCTTAGTGTTAAAAGTGAACTAAGGAGCAATTTGGCACAAACCTTCACTCCAATTTCTTTTATAGTATCTTTGGTATATGGCCATCCAATGATAGGAAGCTCAAGATCCCATTCTCTTCTCCCACTGAGTGCTTACAGTCTTCAAACTCTTGAGCAAAACATCTCCCCATTCTTTGTGTGCCATCTACAGGAGCAGAAACTACTGATGGGAATATTAATACCTGACCTGTCTGTTTCACAAGTCAAGGGGAGGATCACATGAAATAATGGGAGTGAAAGCGAAGTAAAGTATTGTGAAAATATCAAATCTTATGATTAATACTGGATAGTGCTTTTTCAACTATTGACTTGTGTAGGAATTAACTACAATTTATAGTAGTGAAATTATTTCTGCGATAAACTAAGTTTTCAATCCCTGACAAGTTAAACAACCTTTGGAACTCTGTCTGTCAAATGGAGTCTGCCAGTGCCCTAGTATTTTTGATTATACCTAGTCTCCAAAAATTAAAAATCTTGACCCACAATTTAAAAACTACTGGACAAGACTTTTGGGGAGGCGTTTAGATTCCCAATGTACCATAGTAGTAACCTAAAGACTATAATATAAACTGATGGAAGTCACATACACTTTTGCCACAGGATTAGTGTTATTCTTGAATATATTGTGTAAAAACTACTTGCATTAAAAACATGACTGTGTTTCGTGTACTAAAAGTGGATGACAGACTCAAGTGAGTTCTGCCTGGATGCCTTAATAGTTCTATCTAGTAGTCATACGAAACATAAAGCAGTTTTGGGTATGTTATTGTTTTTTACCATGTTCATTGACTTATTCTTGAAAGCTTTTCATTAGTAATTTTCCAGTTGCTAAAACTAATCCAGTAAACTAGAAATATGTTTCTTGAAACACACACACATGCACACGGCTAGCATGGCTAAGTGTACTAGAGACGCCAAGGATTTATTGCTCTCTTGGTAGGTAGCCCTTTCTAAGGGAAACTACTCTACCTTCACTTCCTATTATTTGGGATAGATACTTCTGCCCCAGTCAAGCTGATGAGTGGACATCTGACCCAAGAGCTTCTTCAAGGAGTTGGAGAGGTGAAAGACTGAAGTAGCTAAGAGATGGAGAGGTGAAACTGTAACATTGTGTTGGGGTTAGAATTGGTATTAATTTATGAGGGAACCAAACCTCTAAGCAAGGTGAACACCTAGTGGGCAGAGAGAATGTGAAAATGTAGCAGACATATTGAGAGAGATGCAGTGGAGTGGTAGGGGGAATGGGAGAGAAAGAAGAGAGACCAGAGACAGAAAGAGACCAGAACATCCACCAGAATGAGAGAAGAGAGACCAGAATCCCTGAACAAGACAAAGGGAAGTGATGTTTGTCATTTTCCAGATCTAAGTCGCCCAAGTTCTACCTATGCAGCTCTTTTCCTTGGATGAGATTTTTGTATTCTTACAATAAATAACCCTTTGCTTGTATTAGCTTTAGTGGGTTTTTGTTCCTTGCAACTGAAAGAGCCCTAAAAGAGCTCTAAGGGTAGAGACAAAATATCAAGGGTAATCTTTGGCTGAGGCCTGCTTCTGACTACTCTTCTAGAAATAACCTCTTTTTCTCCCATTCTTTTCTACATAATCATAATAAAATGTTAAGTAATCGTTGCTTTTTAACTTCTAGGCCCTCTTGATTTGAAATTCTGTGAATTCATTCTTATTGCTTGATTTGCTTTTATTATAGAAATGAGAAGTTTGTTGTAAACTGATGCATTGCTTTTATTTCTGCTGAAGAAGTCTGTACGCATGTTATTCTTCTTGAATCTTTTAAGTCTTGGAGCAGGTTTGCCATCATTGTTAGGACATCAGCAGACCAATCATTGTTTTCTTAGTGGTGTGTCACAGACTTTGACCAAATATATGCAGGTATTTAAGAGTATGCTATACAATATAAATTGTATTTGGTACCTATTATGAGGACTTCAGTTATTCACATCTAATAAGAAAACATCAGCTTTTTACTTCTGTGGCATATATGAGCTCTTAAAAAGATATATTGTAGGTAAACCGAAATAAGAATGTTATTGGACATACTAGTATCATTTGGTTCTGTAATTCTAATTTATAAACATTTTCTTAACGGTTTAGTTCAGACTGAATTTTGTTCTCCCCATTGCCATCCCCCCTTAGGTAAAGTCTTCAGAATTGTGATTACACAAAGAAAGCATTCTGAAACTATTCTTTGTACTCTTGACAAATGCTTCTTATTAAAAGAGACTTTTAAAATAGTCTTAATTTATCCCCTTGGACAATTAGATTTTTTTGCATTATCATTACATAATGCAAAATGGTTTCAGATAGTTTAGAAGTTGTTGGTAGATTTAGCTAAGAAAAACTGATGATGAAATGCTATAGCACAGTTTTTCTTAAGCCAATCTTTAATATTTGGAAATGTTTAGTAAACTAGAAAGCAGAATACAAAAATGAAATATTTTAATTTTAGGGTGAATTGGTCCTGTGGCTCAATACTAGTAGCATAAAGGAAAGCCACTATACCAGTAGTGGGTGATAAGGTTTTTATTTTCTAAGTTTATATCTTCCAAGGTAGAGATTTATTATAGGAAATTATTGGTGCAACTTGTTAGATGGGCTGATCCTTCTGAATGTAATTACGCCTGCCTTCCTTGGTGGGATCACAGTCCTGTAGGATGATATTGGGATCTTATTACCATTGATACAAACATAGTGTACTGTTAATTGAAGACACAGATTACTTCAGGCTTGAGTAGGGACTCTTGAGTTCTATGTTGAACTAAAAATTCCTTAAAATATTTTACTTTTTCGTGTCCCCAAAGTACTGATCAGAACAGTACTTGCGGATACATGTAAATTGTGAAAATTCAGACTATGATTTTATTTCACTTCACTAGAAATTTCAGTGATTCGTATGAGTTCTAGTTGAGTAGTTCAGTGTTTAAAATGTAGTTCATAGAAGATAAACACTTTACATTTTTATCTAAAGAGGCACACAACTGGCGTCCAAATGAATTTACTCCTGATTAGAGAAAAACGAATCTTACAATTTTTTTCTGCACATTTCTTTTTGTCAGAAAAATGTCACTTATATTGGATTTGTAAGCAATGCCCTAATGTTACTGAAGACTTAAAAATAGTGAGTTTTTATAGATTTTGAAGTAGACAAAAAAATAAGTCAATTTATGTAAAAATTTTTTTTTAGAAATATGAAAACTTTTGGATATTATATCCTCCCTGTGCCAATCATGGTGTTTGGCACACGGTAGTTAAACTATTTAATAACTGACAGATTTTCTTGAAGAAAATTTTAGGACACATACAAGGAAATTTAAGTCTAGGTTTACTGATACACATGGAGAAGAGTTACGTCTCCATCAGTGAAATATAGACTTGAACCACATGATCTCAATGAAAAGTCACTTGGTGATTTGGTATCTTGAAATGTGTCAGTAGAAGTCTTTCCAACAGCCATAGCTTATTATTTTGGAATTTTCAAAATATACTGTACCTTAACAGCAACACTCCAATGAACCTGTATTCATTCTTTTTTACTGAGTTAAAGAAAAAACATTTTACAAAGTGGACACATTGTTTAATTTTGTTTTGCATTTACTAGATTGGAGTGCAAGGCCAATAAATTAAACCTAGGCAGTTCTGTTGCTAATTACATACAACTTCTCTTGAGTATCAGATATTCAAATCCATTTTATGAATATGATAGAGAGAATAACAACTGTAAAACAAAGCAGTGTGCATGTAAGTGACTGTTAGCGTGCATTTCAGAAAGGATAAATGCTCACCATATGGTACAATTACTGTGTCCAAGTTTTCAAATTAGCTTCTCTCATCCTCCTTATTACTGTCTTTAAAAAGAGAGGAAAAAACCCAACATGATTTATCTACTCTGCAGCAGAACTCTTGACGCAAAACAGCAGCCCAGTTCTGTCCAGTTTTTTTTTTCCTTTAGCATAATAGAGGCTGTCGGACTTTTTTATACTAATTACTGTGTGAGCCTCAGATGAACCCCCTTCAATTCACAGGGCTTTGTTAAGGGAGGAGCTGTCAATGTGTCTGCCCGTTTGCAGCTGTGCTGTGGCTTTAGCTTGCTTAACATTATGCTGCTTTTTAGACTTGACAGAAGGGATTTTTTTTTTTTTTTTTTTTTTTTTTTGTATTAAGGCAAAGCAGCCTTGTAGCGAAATGGTTTAAGCAGCTGCATTGTAGGGAAGCACAAAGAAGTTATTATTGTGTCTGTTTAGGGGGGTAGAATGGAGGGGGAGATATTCGGCTGCTGTTGATGCCGATTGTTGACTTGCCATCTGCCAGATAGGGAGAAGAAAAAAATGACAGCTCCAGCAGGGTGTTCAAGAGGTTGTTTGGAGAGACGCATAAACATGTGCAGATGTCGAACTGAATAATGGCTAGAACTTGAGACGGTTTATGATGCTGCTGATGTTTGTGCATATACAGAATGAATGTATGTGTGGATTTGGTTAACCAAGGCTACATACTAATTATCATTGTTTTCCTGCATGCCCCTTCCCCTTAGCTTGTTAATTAGTTTAGGAGTTTAGTACTTCCTCTTCCTTCTCTTATTCACATCTAGTTGTAGAAAACAACTTCTCTTAAAATGGCAATAAAACCTTTCTTATTTCTCCATATAGATGATAGCTAATCTATTTGGTTGGTATTAGGTGTGAACTGCTAACTGATAACAGGAGATTTTGATTAGGAAATAAGTCAGGTGAAACACCATGCTCTTAATGCATACATATATTAACAGTTTAACACAAGTCAGCATGTAAACTATTATTTGAAACTGAATTGATTTTATAGCCTACCACTAGGGGTGAGATGGAGTACCAAATTCACTTTGCTCAGTGATTCCATCATACTTTGAACTTAGATGTTACTATTTGTGAAACAAAGTTATATGGGAACCTGGCCTTCTTGGTTACCACTCTTTTTCTCTTGGTTGTCTTTGATTCTATAAATGACAGTTACACATTTTCATTATGGAGTAATGAATTGGTTGTATATTTCCTTCTGATGCACTCCTGTTATTAGGTATTAGAGATTTGCTATATCTGTAATGTTTTTAAATGCTGTGATAACACTTAACTTCAGGGTGCAGTGTATATGTTTATTTAATGTCTGTTTTTTTTTATTACTTTGACCTTAAATAATTGAGAAGGAATAGTGATGTTGGGTAAAATTTCTCAAAGGAATTTATGTTGTAGGACACTTCAAATTTTTGTAAACATCAAAACTAATCACAATATGAGTGAGAAAATGAAAAGAGAAGCTCTGACTTTTTTTTTTTTTTTTCCTATTTGGATTTCTATTACCAAAAAAAAACATGTGGGGAATTAAAGAGTTTTTATTTTGACTTTTGGTAAACTCATGCTTTCCTAAAACATTTAGGGTTTTGTTGCTTAATTATTAAACAAAAAACCTTAAGTGTGGTTGAAAGGCAAACATATTGACAGAGCTTTGTGTCCAGAGTAATGTCTTTCTGAAAGGACTAAAGGGAGATTATCTGTTATTTCTACTCTTCATAAAGAAATAGAGGTCAGGCTATTTAGAAAAACTTTCTTACTGTTGATTTTTCCACAAGTGACTCTAATCTGTATTTGCTGAAAAGGCACAGAGAACCATCAGCTACATTGGACCTTTCCTTTGCCTCGTATATTTAGTTTTTCCTTTTATTTGGAAGGCCACACATATGTCCATATTTTTGTATGTAGAATTATGTACATATGTTTATAGTTTCGTAGTCAGTCCTGATATCCCTCTGCTAAGCTTGGGAGGAAGCACCGTGCCATTTTTCAGGTAGAGGTGTTAAACTGAGAAGAGGTGGTTTGACAACAGCCAGGATGTTAGTGAGAGGCTGAGCAAAAGCAAGCTTGGATAAAAGCAGGCTTGCAGTTCTGTGCTTGGTTCATCATATCATGTTACTTCAGAACCATTTTAAAAATCTTAGTGCAGGCAAATATACTTACTAAGGTGATTGAAATATTCAAGGCAGAGTGTCTTTGAAGTTACATCCACCAGTTTTAAATGTCAATTAACTTAGACAAGCGACTTTATGAGAGTCCCTTTAATCTGTTTAAGTGTTTTCTTCATGTATTGGAAGAAGGAAACAATCACAGGTATTCAAGGATCTTGTAAGAACTAAATGAGATAATAGTATATTTGGAATGCCTGGAACATGTGCAATAGTAGCTGTTACTAACATTTTATTTTTGTTGGGTATGATGTGTAAGTCGAAAGGCCTGTAACTATTGTAATTGGAGTGCTTATATAATGCTCTGTTGCAAAGTGAGCATACAAAGTTCTAGAGGCCATCTAAGATATATAAGGTGGTTTTCTTAGAACCTTATATTTATTTAGTGATTTATATGATTTTTCATAAATCTGAAGGGAAATCAGTTATTTCAAGACAATATCAAGAAAATTGTTGAATGTAACTTTTTTCTGGGTGTGGGATCAGTGGTTATTCAGTAATGATGATTTTATATTGTATCCTGTACAACCATTTTTCTACTTAAAAAATTTAGCACGGGATTGCTGAAAATTGTATTCATTCCCTTAATTCAATATTAATCTCATTTTTTTGGAGCCATATTTTTCTCTGCTATGGCCAATACTTAAGCTGTATTTGGTTATAATTATTTTTAAAATAAGGTGTTGGAACACATTACAATTAATGTAATAATTTTAGTGAGCAAACAACACTAAAAAGAATGTTTTATCTCCTCCAGGCGTTTTAAAGCATTATTTGATTGTTCCAACACTTTATTTTGCAGACAAAGAAACTGATCAAGCTCATATAGTGGTAAAAGTCCTGGGATAAGCAGAAGTGTTTTTTTAGAGGAGTGAAGAGGAAATGGCTTTGATTGACCTGAGGGAATCAATATATTCAGTATAGGATGGCTAGTTACCACTTAGATGTTGGTGGTTCTTTAAGGTTTTTCTTTTAAAATTGTTTCTGTCAGGCATTCTCTCTTTACTAAATATTACTCAATTTTGGATGAAGGGCAAGGGATGTTGTACCTGGGAAAGCTGCCTGATCCAGTTTCTAAGAGTGGTTAATAGGACTGGGTATAGTCACTAAGGACTTCTATTTTAGTTTTGAAGAATAAATTGGTTATATTAAAAAAAATAAACTTTAGTTTGAGCAATGCTAGCTTCACACTAGTATATTTTAATGTTTAATAGCACATGGGTAGTGGATGCCAGTATTCAGATACGGATAGTTAAGTGTTGTGCTCCAATATTTTTTTTAAAAATTGTATGTTTACCAGAAACAACTTATAATACCAAAGAAGTGGAAATATCCCATAGCCTATGAAACGTATCACAGATTAGGATGAAACTGTTTCACAGTGAGGACATTTCACATATGAATGAAACTGTACTCGGTGATTTTCAGGATAGTTCAAAAAAACTTTAGGAATTTCTAGCTTTAATATTATATAGATGTATTTGAATTGTGCCTCAGAAAAATACTGCATGAATAGTAATTTTTAAAAATATTGGCCAGTATGTTGAAAGAATAGTTCACTGTCTGACATTCTTTAAGGCATCTTGCTAAATGTTTTGGCTTAAAATTTTTAATGTGTTTAGTTTCAAGAAAATCTGATTAAAGTTCTTGGTAAACTTGATAACACTTTTTAGAACAGAAGATGATTCAGATACAAAGGCAAAAAGGCATAAACCGTGAAGTTCATGTGTTTTTTTGGCTAGGCGAGTCACTTATTTGCTTTTAGAATGGAACACAGCATCAAAGTTCATAATTTTATACTTTTAAGTGAAAGCACATAGAACAGCAGCTGTTGTTTCCTGGCATCTTTCTGAAGAGATATTTAAACTTAAGTATATATATTTGTTATAGAAAAGAATTTTATGAAATGACCTTCTTTTCTGTCTTTGCATTTGCATTATTTTCAACTGACTCTTTTAAGATAGCTCTTTGTACTTTCTGTTTTAGTAAAATAGGACTTGGAATTTAGTTAAAAAATTTTTTTGACCTTAGAAAACTCCATGGTACAGTATAATTTAAAAAGAATAAAACTGTTTAATTCCAGTAGTACATATTTTAAAAATCTAGTTTACCCAAAGTTATGCCAGGTAATGGCATAGTTCCTAAGTGGAGAAATATACCCTAAGTTGTAGAAGCAAGGACTTTTCTTAAAAGTAAATACAAATTCTAAATAAAAGCATCTTTCTACTAAGTGGAAACCGTATGTCAGGAGATCTTACTGTCCAAAAGAAAATTTTATTTACCTGCTTCTGATAATTTTTATCTCCTTTCAACCGTTCATTCACTATAAGACAGCTCTTCGTTTTTGAGGCTGGGTTTATCTGGGGGGTGGCCGGGGGAGGGGTGGTGGTGATGTGCAGTTTGGACTTGGATAGTCACTAATTAACTTACACCTAAAACTCTGGCACGAAGGTTATCACTTTTCACATTCTTAAATTAAAAGTCTGTCAGGCCACTGGTCTATACAGGGTGAGTTATCCAGTATTTTATACATCCTAAAAAAATCTTTGACAAGTGAATACCAGAAAATGTTTTTCCTACTTGTTTTTCCTACTTTGTGTGAAATAGGTGCTTTCTGAGGAAAAGGAATAAAACACCCAATGCACATTGCATTAGATTCTAGAAAGTAAATTGATAATCCTTATGCTATGTAAAGATTTTTATAGTTTCAGAATCAGCATGAAAATTAAGTGGGTGCTTTGACCCTTCACTGCCAGTTTGTCATTCATATTATACTTTATTAATAAATGAGTGGTTCATAACAAATGAGCCTGTTGGCTGTTAGCTGCTTATAAGAAGAGACTGGAACCCCTATTTAGTTTGGGGCTGAATGTTAATCTCTGTGAAGTACTTTCTCTTTACTGAAAGATTTGTATGTTCTCATGTCCTGCAATTTTTAAAAGCAAATATATTCTACAGAGAACATTATAATAGAAACTTAATATTTAAACAGCACAGAATCATTTATATAATTTTGCATTTTATTATATTTTTAATAACGTTAATGATATTGAGTCTTCAAGTCATTTTCCTTCATGATGCCTTGGTTTTAAGAAAATCTTTCCTCTCAAACTTACTGGAAACATTTAAAAACGAGTGTTACTTGCTTGTAGAAGTATGGATAATGACAAGAAAAGAAATCAGTGAGCAAATATACAGGTTGTTTTATTAAAATTTATTTTTATTAGAATGGTAGGTAAAGACTGTTTTCTGTAATTTCTGTCTATGTGTTAGGTAATACTGCCCTCAGAGGGCCAAGGTAAGTAAATTCATTTTTAACATTGAGAAGCAGCTTTTCTGCTGTTTATCTGATCTTTAAACTTGCTCTGGGGAGGAAAAATGGACTTCTTTGAATCATTGAATAGCGTTTGATTTATGGTTGCATATCTTTGATTTGTTCTGTTCTTTAAATGTGTTAGCTGTATCTGTGTACCTCACTTTGATGACAGCCTCTAAGCATGTTCAGTTCTTTTCTAAGAAAATTATAACAGACGACGGGCCACATATTGCCAAATTAGATTGGTTTACAAAGAGGATAAGAAAATTACCTAGAAAAGTTACGATGATTTTACTGGGTGTGTTGGGTGTGTTTTACTTTTTGTCTCTTTGATAGCAAATATTCTGGTATTCAAAATTATTTGAACCACGCTTTTGAATGTATGGCAGCATTCATTGAAATGGAAGCATTATATTCCCTTCAGTTTTATAAACTTAAGCATAATCACATCTTTCAAATACAATAAATCCAGAATAATGTACTTCACTGGATACGTAATTGTTATATGTAAATATACTAAAAGTTGAAATACACTATTATTCCATTTATAAAAGCCTAACATTAATGTGTGGTTTAACATGTCTCTGAATTCAGAGTATTTAAGATTAAATGATAATTAACTTGTGTAATAAAGTAGTAAAGTGGGAAAGGCCTGATGTGAAAATAATGAGTTGTATGCTTTTGCCTTTTGCTTTTTGTATGTAGTAACTTTCTAATGAGATAATTTGAAACAAACATTGAGATGTTTAGTAGTAAATCCAATGGAGTGCTTGCTTTTTTTTTTCCCCTGGAGTTACTTGATACTGAATTAAGAAGGACTATTTCTGTGACAGCATTACCAGTTTTTAGTGAAAGACTTCAATTGGTCTAGCATAAATGACATGTAATTCATTATTATCAGTAATAATGGGGGATAAAAATAGGATATAAGCAAAGTGAATAACAAAAATTGAAGCTTTATCCACTAAAAAACAGCACGTACTTTGCTCAACTAATGTGGAACAGTGATAGTCTGTATAAATGAAATAAGCAAATTACATTTGAAATTTTTTTTGCTTTTTGTTGTTGGTTTTTTGTCTGTTTGTTTTGTTTTGGGGGGGGCGGTTGGTAGCCCGTACAGGGAACAAACCCTACATTTGAAATTTTTTAAAATTATATAAGTTTCAGGTGTATAGCATTATATTTCAATATCTGTATATACTACAGAGTGATCACCATCATAACCATACGGTTGATCCCCTCTACCTATTTTGCCCATGCCCCAAGGCCCCTTCCCCTCTGACAACCGCCAGTCTGCTCTCTGTATCTACGAGTTTGTTTTTGTTTGTTCATTTGTTTTTTGATATTCCACATATGAGTGAAACCACATGGTATTTGTCTTTCTCTGTCTGACTTTAGCCTAATACCTTCAAGGTCTATCCATGTTGCTAATGGCAGGATTTCATTCTTTATTTATGGCTGAGTAGTATTCCATTATATATATTGTGGTATAAATTGTGTATATATACACCACATCTTCTTTATCCATTCATCCATTGATGGATACTTAGGTTGTTTCCATATCTAGGCTATTGTAAATAATGTTGCTGAACATAGGGGTACAGATATCTTTGTGAATTAGTGTTTTCATGTTCTTTGGATAAAGCTACCCCAGAAGTGGGGTAGCTGGGTCATATAGTAGTTCTATTCTTAATTTTTGGAGGAAACTCTATACTGTTTTCCATAGTGGCTGCACCAGTTTACAATCCCACCAGCAGCATCCGGGGTTCCCTTTTCTCCATACCTTCTCCAGCATTTGTTATTTCTTGTAACAAATCACGTTTTATTTTATTAATTTATTTATTTTTACATTTTATTTTAAATACTCGATTTACTTTTGTGCAGTTTAATACGTTGTACATATTAGGCACTCACTAAGTCGTCTTTTGATTAACTGTATTTTTAAGAGGTTTTATTTATTTAACAAATGCTTGTATAATACTTACTATGAGCCAGATGTTCTATGTGCTTTACAAGTACTAATTTATTTCTTCTTCACTACTGTTGTCCCCACTCTCCAACAGCATGCCCAAAGGCACACAACTAGTGAGTGGCAGAGTTGGCATTTGAACTCTGAACTTCACATAATGTGTGCTCTGATTTTTATTCAGATCTCAACTTTGTCCTTTACTTGTTACCAGTGTCTCAGAGCCTCAGCATCACTGTCTGTGTAATGTGAGGACATCCTAGCACCAGTCTCTCCATGCCTATGTGAAGAGGTCTCTTGTGCATAATTCCTGAGCACAGTGCTTGGCTCAGTGCATTCAAGTGCCCTTGCCTGCCTTGCTTTCACCACTTACGTACTGTGATACAAGTCTCAGTAAGTCTCAGTAAGTATATCGCCTAGGGAAAACAAAGAAGGGAAGAGAGAAGTTACGAAAGGCCACGGATTCACCCTCAGAATAATAGAGTTTGTGATCTGATGCAGTGTAATTTTTGGGTCCCATGCTATTGGAAAGCTATTATAGGAGACACTCCATTGGTGAGAGTCCAAGATAAAACCTGATTCTATTTTGTTGAGTTTTGTTCTATAAGGCAGTGATTTTAATATAGGAGTGGGAAGGTTGAATCACCTGAGGGTTTTTTCAGATGTCACGGGCCTCCTCCTGCTGAGCAGGCACTACAGCTTTCTCTGCCAACTCCCTGTCCCTGCCATAGTGAGACACTATTATTGTATATATTGTTGTATATTTTACCCATCAGGTGTTACAACAGAAACATGGATTGAGCTTTGCAGGGTTGTGTTATAGTGGGATTTCTATTTGAAAGAGCTTTTCTGACATGAGTGTAGTCCCTGTTCTGTATAGTGGTAGGTTTATTCATCCATTCAGTTGCTAGAAAATGCCAGCCTTCTCTGTGGTAGGTGCTGGTGGTACATGTAAGTAGGTTTGCAAATGGACTCAGCCCTTCCATGTTTGATACTCATTAAGACTGTTTATTGCAGTGTAAGATATTACATTGATTTTAATATTTAGAGAATATGATGTGAAATGCAAAATATTTACAGTAAGGAAGTTGTAAAAATTTCTATTGAAGTCTTTTCAAATTGGTCCATTTCTTTGAAATAGTTTAAAATTCTGTTGGCCCTAGCTACTCTTTTAAAATACTGCAGGAATGACTGTATGCTTAATGCAGTGTGTGGAGTTGGAGACTTTTTCCTTATAATGCAGGAAGCAGATTAAAAAGAAGCTTTGCTTTTGCAATCTACAAGGGCGTAAATGTAAGCAAAATAATAATTTAGTTCACATTTAACCCAGCAGGAAGCTGAGTACAGATTGAGTAATTCTCCACAACATATCTACTGCTAAGTAAACTAATCTCACGGTTTATTCTTCATTAAATTGCCAAGATGCTGTTTTTCTGTTGGCTAGTTTGTATGTGTGCTTTGTTCTCTCTCTCTCTCTCTCTCCATTTTCCTTGCTTTTCTCTCACATTAAAACTTAATATTATAACTCTATTAAGATATTCTTATGTTTAAAAGAATAATTATTAAGATATTCTTATGTTTAAAAGAATAATTAGTATCACATTTTTGGCTTACAATGTAATGTTTCCTAAAAACAAAGGGAACCAGGATTTGATTAACTAATTTACAGACTACCATGAAACAAGTACCAGAATGTTTAAAGGTAGATGGTAATCGTGTAATTTTCTGGATAACAAAAGAAAATTATAAAGTAGACTAAGTACTGGCAGACCCGGCATTCTGAGATCTTAGAGAAGCTGGCATTCCAGCATTTTGTGGTATTCAGTGCATAGGTACTTTTCTCATGATTGCTTCAAGCTTCAAAGCAAGACATGGATCCCAGGCTTCTTTAGGAAGTAGATATGAAAACTATATTTAATATAAAAATGACAAGTTCATGCATTATGCAGTGGAAGCAAAATTTCTTGACTATAATATACTTTTCAAAATAATCATGAAAGAGCATATGTGGTAAAGCAGAGGAATGTGGGTACATCTGGAAAGCATTTAAGGCATCTTGGAAGCATGATGCGAAATCACCAAAATTGTAAACACCTCCATCTGGCCAGTTGCAGTGGTAACATTGACTAGTACAAGAGCAGACAAATCTCTCAGTGACCTTATGTGATAGTCATACAACCTGGGTGGAATCATCATAAAGATCTGAATGTTTTGCAATATGACCTCATGAATCAATACTACACAGAAAATCATGAGAGGAAAATACAGGCCTGGGCAGTATCTTGAAATGTGAAAGGCAAAAGTGTGTTATATATTATGCTGGATGGAAAGAGTATCATAAACTATATAACCGTGCTTCTCTGCTTGCATTGTCATGAGGCTTCAAAGAGGAGGGGGTGCAGGGCCTCATCTTGAATTAACACAGCAGCAAACCTGGATTAACACAGTTCATTTGTGAAATGTTGAAGGACCATATGCTGGTACTGCTCCCAGTCTCTTCCCCCACAGAAATGCATCAAACAGCAAATATTATTGAACACCTTTTTCACAAGGCACATAGGTTGCTATTTGGAAATGCCAAGGCGTAGGAGATATTGCCATCCCTCAGTATGACCTCCTGGAGCATTAAAAATTAATAAAGAAGTGGAAGAAGTTTTCGTTTTGACTTTTAATTGCTCAGTCATCTGCTTTTCTCTAGCTCTATTTTCACTGCTGCCTACTATACCTAAAGCTCCATGAGGGCAGGTACTATGCCTGTATCAGTCATTGCTGCATTCTCAGTGCTTTTTTTAGTGCCTTTTTTTAGTAAGTATTTTGACACTCACTAAATATTTTTGAATCAGTGAATCTATTAGAAGCCCATTTCCCCCAATTTTATTTTATTTTATTTTATTTTATTTTTTTCTCCCCCAATTTTAAATAAAAATGTTTAAAGAACCTTATTCTTTGATCTGTGATGCTCATTGAGCAGTACCTTAAAATGACTGAGCTGGGCAAGAGTCATTAATGCTTTTGGCAGGTTTTGCAGACATCACCTAATTTTCAGACTGTCAACACACATCCAGAGCTGGTTAATGGCTGTTTGTTGAAGAGATTGCATAGAAGACACCATAGAATTTAACAATTTTAATTTTCCCAAGGGCAAAGAAAGAACATCCTTGAAAAGGACTTAATGAAAGGGGAATGATAACCTAAAAATTTAGGTTTGCAGGAGCTGGAAAAGAGTCAACATATATTTAGTAAGCACCTACAATGTTCAAAAGCACTTTCATTTATTAAAATTTCAGGTTGTCCCTATGCAGTTGAAAAATTGTTATTATGCTAGCTCATTGCAATGTAGATAATATAAAAAAATTCTTTAAGATTATTTTCAAGACATCTATAAAACAGTATATGATGATAATTTCAGTGAATAGAATAGAAACTCATTTCTTCTATTCCCTCAGAGATAGAAATAGGGCTTTTACTTAGAACTAATTGGAATATGATACTTGGATCTGCTATATAAAAATGTAACAGGCAATTTCAAGAATTGCAAATATTTTATGTTTATCATTATACATTTCTTCAGTAACTATATTTAGTTATAAGATATTTACAATATAGCACACTATTATGAATTATATATTCAGTATTCATTTATTTATAGTGCTAATATTTATTTATGAAAATCCACTAGTGGAAGAAAGATTCTGCTATGTTTTCTTTGAGGAAGTTCACATGTGTAAATTTGGTTGGCATCTGTCAACAAGCAGCAGAATATTTACAGTATTGTGAACCATAAAATTAAATAGATTTTATACTGATGTTAACATTAAGGCTCTTTTTGTCTTAGGTAAAAATTGACCCATGAAGACTTTTACTTAAGACTAATGGTTTCTTAAAGTCATATGAATTTATTTTTATTGAAAGCTGTCATTTTTTGATTTAAAGCACTTCTTTGGAAATTCTTAAAATACTTGTATTTTCATGGTATTATACCCTGTGTATGTCATTTAATAAAAATAATTCAGAGAGATCTAAGACTTGTGCTTTTTTCTTTGGAAGACTAGTTACCTCTGTGATATCCTACCCCTATCTTTAAAAAAAAAAAAGTAAAAGGTATTTAATCAGTGTTGTGTTTTGGTATTGGATAACCTGTTTTATTTCTTTAGCTAGGCTTTGTTTGATATACCTGAAACTAGTTAAAAAGACTTTTTTTCTGCTGATGGAGTAAACTTATTACTGACTGCTGCCTATTGCCTCATTTATGTAAATACTCCTGAATAAGTGCTGTTTTGAGTAGCAGAATGTTTAACGTGAGGTGAATTATAAATATTACCATACATGTTAATGGCTTCATTTAATAATAACAATAATAATCTAACGCTTGTTATATGCCAGGTAATGTTCTAAGTCCTTTTTATGTCCTTCCAAACCCTTCAGGTAGGTACTGTTATGATTCTCATTTTTCAGGTGAGGAAACTAAGGTGTAGAGAGGTTAATTTCCTGCAGCTGATAAATGGAAGAGTCAGAATTCAAACTCAAGCTATTATCCCTCAGAGATGACAAAGACAAATAATATTACATCTTAAAAACTTGGATTGTGGGACTTCCCTGGAGGTCCAGTGGTTAAGACTCTGCACTTCCAATGCAGGGGACATGGGTTCGATCCCTGGTCGAGGAGCTAAGATCCCACGTGCCGCGTGGTGCAGCCAAGAAAAAAACTTGGACTGTGATTAAACAAAATACAATATAAAAAACTCAATATTTTCAGGAAAGCTAAGTTTCAGCTTTATGACGAGTCAAAACAATAATGCCTCTTTCCTGACATGCATGTAAGAATGCCTTCAGCCTCTTCCTTAGTGAGTGATTAGCTTTTGAAGCCTCTGTTATAGCAAGTATGGGTGGCCATTGGTAATTTTAAAAGCTATATCACCTGTATCTGTAACAGTAACCATAATTTCAGTTTGCTTTAAGAAATTACAAGAAGTAAATTATTACGTAAGGTAAGAAAGCTGGCAAAAGCCCAGAATCTGAAGTCCTCATAACTAAGTAAAACTGTGAACTCCAGTAAACAGCTTCTTCCAACCCCACATTTCATAAATAGGATTCTCTGCTATTTATAGAAGTGATATGGATTTTTCCCTCTGTATGCGTAAGGTATTAACTATGAGTCTCTATACCACTCATGCCAAGAACTTAATCAGTAGGGTTTTGTTTGTTTGTTTGTTTGGTTTCTGTAAACAAGCTTTTGGTTATAGTGTTGAGATGCTGCATTAGTTTTCTAGGGCTGCTGTAACAAATTACGGAAAATTGGGTGGCTTAAAACAGCAGACATTTATTCTCTCACAGTTCTGGAGGCCAGAAGTTAGAATCGAGGTATCAGCAGGTGTAAGCAGCAGGTGTAAGTTAGAATCCTGGTGTAAGGCTCCCTGTGGAGACTTCAGAGGAGAATCCTTGCCTCTTAAAGCTTCTGGTGTCTTCACATAGTCCTTTGCTTGTGGTGCATCATTCCAATATCTGTCTCCATGGTCACATTGCCTCTTCCTTTTCTCTATGTGTCAAATCTTCTTCTGCTTCACTTTTTTTTTTTTTCGGTACGCGGGCCTCTCACTGTTGTGGCCTCTCCCGTTGCGGAGCACAGGCTCCGGACGCACAGGCCCAGCGGCCATGGCTCACGGGCCCAGCCCTTCCGCGGCATGTGGGATCTTCCCGGACCGGGGCACGAACCCGTGTCCCCTGCATCGACAGGCGGACTCTCAATCACTGTGCCACCAGGGAAGCCCTTCTGCTTCACTTTTATAGATATTTGTAATTGGATTTAGGGCTCACCCAGATAATCCAGGATAAGCTTCTCTTTTGAGAAGCTCCTCTTCTCAAAATCCTTTTGCCATGTAAGGTGTTATTCCCAGTTTCCAGGGATTAGGGTGTATACATACATTTTGGGTACACCATTCAGCCTACTACAGAAGCCAAAATATCAGAAACTTTGTTAGAAATTATGTGTTGTGATGTTTGTAATAGCATACTTCAAAATATATAAAGCCTCCAGCCAAGGAGTATGAAAGAATTGGAAGCACGCATTAAGGTAGATAGAAAGTTGTGATGGAAATCTTGGCCAGGTGTAACTGTGGTGCTTGCTGACAGTGCATACAAATTTTGAATGTATATTGATGGGTATCCATAGAACAGTTTCTTCAGAGGACTTGGTACCCCATAAATGCTGCTGCTTTATTTAACAAGACTTTCTCCCCGTTATAACCAGGCTGTCTCTTAAATTAGTTGAAATCTATGGGCTATAAATATAAAAATATGATGCAACTTGGTTTTAATGCAGCAGGTATAAACTTAGGTGTAAATGCTATGCTTAAAAAATAAAATGTGGTTGACTTTTAGCAGTCTATCTAAAAGGATTTGTGGCAGAGGGGGTAACTTTATTCTAGGCACTTAGCCGCTGTAAAAGCCAGGACTTTTGGCCATATTTTTAGAGCAGCCTGAGAAGATGTGCCTTATTTGAACTCTCACTGCCTCAGCTGAGTGAATTAAGAAAGTGTTCCATGACCAGCTGGACAAGATCCGGTTTTCTTGGGAACCCCAAGGCTGCAGGAACAATTCTACTTTGCCATCAATTTACACAGTGTCTTGCCAAGGTGTTGTGAAAAGCTATAACTTTTAAAATTCTTTTAAGCTAGGAATATTATCCTTCTTCTGTACTGGGTCTGGAAGGTGGCAATAAGCTCACTTTTTTCTTTTATTAATACCTTATGAGTTTGTGTCCTCGTAAGGCCCATTTCTTTGAGCCTCGGTTCCACTTTTGGAACTAGAAAGTGAATATTTAATTAGGCCAACACATCATGCTATTATATGAGCTTTAGTTAAGAATGTTTATAGGAACCTATAAAAAAGGATCCACTTTCAGGAATACTCAGAACCCTTCTGCAAATTTTAGGGGGCACCTGAAATCTTGTGTAATACTGGAATATAAGCTTTATGAGTTAGAGACCATTTTTTGAGGGGGGGTCTGTGTTCCTAGCAACTGTGTTCCTAGCACCTAGAATAAATTAGTAAATACATGAATGCACTCCAAGCACTTTCTCAGAAAGTCCATTCATATTATAGATGAAAAATGACAAGAAAATAAAAATTACCTTCAGGAGTCTTTTATATTTTAAATTTTATGTAGGAATACTTAAATATGAATGGAAAAATAAAACAATAAGTACAATCAAGAAAGGAACTGTTTCATTTTTTAATGGGGACTGTGGGTTTAGCATTCTGGTTTTATAAATTTGGCCTGTGTTTATTCACATTAGGGCCATATTTTTAAGTCAGTTAAACTGAGGAGGGGTGTTAGGTTTTCCTTTTCTTTCCCTTAAGTTCCTCTTGTGTGCTTATATACTTGTGTGTGCTTATATACTTGGAGAACATAACTGCCATCATGAGCTTCACAGCTTCCTACTGCTTACTTTGATTTGTAGTGATAATGAATGTGATCGTATAATGAATTGTGTCAATATTTGGAAGACCAGTATAACATGGTGGACTAGTGTTTTCTAAACGAACAGTGAGTGATGTTACAAAGTCACGCAGAGTGTAAAAGATTCATTCATTGTGAAATACAGACCAGTGGACTTCACATAGCAGAGTACAGAAAGTTGATTGATAATGGTTTCAAATTCCACATTGCAGTTAACCTTTTAGAAAATGACTGTTTGTCAAATGCTGGTGTAGTATCAAAGAAAGACATCCATAACTATCTGAATACTCTGCCCTTTTCCAGCTACACATCTGTTTGAGCCAGATTTTTTTTTCTATATTTCAATCAAAACAACATACCGTGACAGGTTAAAGCAGGTGTGAGACTGGCTGTCTTCTGTAAGCCAAAGATTAAAGAGACTTGCAAAGATGTAAAGCAGTTCTGCTCTTCACACTAACTTTTTTGTTTTAGAAAATAAAACTATTTTCATAAAAATATTAATGTTGCATGTAATGAGTTTATTGTTACTATTAAAGGAAGTAATAAGAATTTAAATTTTCTTTTCAGTTTCTAATACAGTAAACATTATAGATGTAATCTACATACACAAAAAATTGTTGGGTGTATTTAAGTATTAAAAGTATTTAAGCGTGTAAAGAGGTCTGAGATAAGAATTTGGAGAATTGCTGATTCAGAGGAATGATTCCACATCTGAAATACATGTTAGGGGTGAGATTATGGAAGAACTCACATTTTATACTAAGAAACTGACATTTTACAGTAAACAGTAAGGAGTCAGACTATTTTTGAGCACAAAATGATATAATGAAAGCAGTACATACAGACATTAGAATTATCTGGAGGTGATAGATGTATAAGATGGAAGGATGAGGATGAGTAGAATGGGAGAGCAGTCACAGTGCATTAGCAGAAGGGCAGATGTAAGGTGTTAGGGCAGTTTGGGTTGGCTAAACGAGAGAGACTTGTGAAGGCAGTATTGACCTACCTACTGATAGGATAAGAAGAGGGAACAGTCAAGTGTTAGGTTTGAGCTTCGATAACTGGTGTCAAGAGAAACGGATTTGTAGGGAAAGCTGAACTGCTTTCAAATTTTTGTAGTGCTGTGATTAAGCACTTGAGATTGAAAAGCCAGGTGGAAATATCCAGTAGAAAAGTGAAAATTGAGACCAGGGAGGCTTCCAGCTCTTAGAGTATCATGGAACACCTCTGTTGCTTAAAATTTAAAAGAAGTATGAAGTAAGCAAATGGTGATCCGGTTGTTAAAAATTTATATTTTGGTGGCTAGTTGATGTCTTATATCAAAATCTGGTAAAATGTACATTTGACTATTATGTGCTTGGCACTACCATGTGTTCTTAGTTATTACATTTGTGTGTATGAGTGTGTGTATGGTTTTTAAGCTCTATTAACCCATGTTCTTTCATTTCCTTGACTTGTTTACAGCATTTGTACGGTTTTTTTCTCATGCATAACAATAAAATGTTGTTTAAACAAGTTACGATCAAGATTTAACAATGAAAACAATTTTTCCCTTTCTTTTAAAAAAAAATGACACAATTAGTTGTGGTACATGGAAGAGAAACATCTATTTCCTGTCCCTCTTATGATGTGTTTTTTTCATCGAAATTCCTTGATACTGTGTGTATGATTTATTTTCCAAGGCTTAAATGGCTGAAAATATGCTCTAACAACCATCTGATATGAAAAACTGAACAAAATGTGTACTCAGTTGAATGATTCTCTGAAGAAATAATGGTGCAAATGAATTATCAAAGTGTGAAATCATTAAAAACAAAACATGTTTGGGTTTTTATTGAATCTTAATTGCAGGCTTATGTATTTTCTTTTGTAAACTAAGTTAAAAGAAAATTGCCTATCTAAATTTTTGGAGGCCAGTGTTGTAGGACATATATTGTACCATAATTTATTTTTCACATAAAAGCTGCTGTTCCTTTTTTCCCCCAGCATTAACATGCATGCTTTCCTCATGTAGGAGAATATATAAAAAACTGGAGGCCAAGATATTTCCTTTTGAAGACAGATGGCTCATTCATAGGATATAAAGAGAAACCCCAAGATGTGGATTTACCTTATCCCCTCAACAACTTTTCAGTAGCAAGTAAGTTAATTATAACTGTTGATTCACCTTGTATTTATTTATTTGTATGGCCTTATGTGTCACATATCATGGGATATATGAAAAGCCTATGAAAAAGTTTAGGTTTGTATTCAATAGCAGAGAAATTTTTAGCTTGGATAGAATTTTAGTTCCTTAGCATAGGGATTATCAGTAATATGTGGTCTTATATAACGCAAAATAGTTTAATATTTTTTATAGTTAGAACTTGGTGATAAAAACAATTCCTCAAATACATACCTCAAGTTTTTCTCTATAAAGTGTAAACAAAGACCTTTGAACTTGGTTGCTGGACTGGACTTGGTTGTAAGATGTTGCAGTACTTAGTGCATCTCTAATCAAAGTTTCCTATCATAATTTTAGCTCTTTTGATTGTATGATAAGAAACAAGTGATTTACATTAGACATTATTTTCTGGGGAGATTTTATGTTTGTAGTAAATTTTTCTTCCTTACAAATATCTAACAAAAATGTTTGTAATTTAAACTTATTTAGAAATTGTATATTTGCTTGAACATAGCACAAAATAAACTGAAAGATGATGATTATAATTGTTATGACCAGGCTTTCAGATTGTTCAAATTACTGATTAATCAATGAAAGGAGTTTTCTGTGTTAATTTAGGAGTAAAGCATTTTAAAAGTTATGTTAACTTAAAACAAACTTGCATAAGAGATAAAGTTTGTACCATTGGGATAAAATCTTTAACTAGACACTATTCTTAATTTTAATTTTGGTTGTATGTTGTTATCTATTAGCCACGTTTAGAAAAAATGTGAGGGAAAATTGAAGCAAAAAATAAATTAAAAATATAATAAATAGCAACATCAGAAAATCCAAGGTAATAAAAATCCTCAAATATTATAAAAGTCATTTTATCATTATATAGAGCCCCAGTCTTTTTTATGGATACTTTTCTTTCAATTTTTTTAAACAATAAGGTAAAACAATAAACCAGAGTTTGTGAAATCTTACTTAAAAAAAAAAATTCTCTGTTTATATAAGTGGATTGTTCCGTAGGGAATTTCATTTTTTTAAAAGTGAGAATACTGTTGTATTTGTGTATTAATTAGGAAAATAATTTTTCTCTCCACCAAATTTATGGCTTTCTTTCAGTAGAAAATTTTTAAAATCCTATTGTCAATTGAAATAATATCTTGTATTTTGTATTGACTTTAAGAATGCATTTTCTTTCTAAAGATCTTTTGTGCAAGCATTTGCTTTAAAGTGATAGAAATTGGCTTTTAAAACATAAGCAACATACATTATCATATCTGACCTAAAGCCAGTATGGTTTCTTTGTTTCTTCTATTTTACTGGCAAATGCTATTATTGGTTTGTCTGAAATAATTTATAAAGTACAGAACTCCTGTATCTGCTGATCAAAATGCAGCATTCTTTGACCTTATGAAATTTCACACCTCAACAAGTTTTAAAGACATATTGTATGTCACAGTCTGCCAACATCTGCTCTGACACTTCCACTGGCAGAGGCTGAAATAAATGCTGCACTCTTGAGGAGAAAACCTATTTAGTGACTGACAGTCAACTTATCCATGAAATCAATATTAGTCGACATCTGTAATCTTTGCTTGTATAATCAAGTAGTTGTGGATAGTTGACTCAAACTAATAAGTGAAGTTATAGACCGGCTCCTTAATTTTTGGAAGGGTGTTAATGTGGATCTTACACTAAATAAACTATTTTAAATTGATTATTTTTAATGCCTGACTTATTGCAATTGTAAGTTTTATAAATAATAATTATCTGAGGAAATAGTGTGTAGTGAAATGGGCCCTGGTTGAAGAAATAGTTCAAATTTAAGCTCCACCAAAAGCCATGAGTATGACCTTGGGCAGGTCATTCTCTGAGATGCTGTGGTCTTTAGTACCTTCATCAGCATAGTGAGAACATCTGGATTCAATGAATTTGTAAAGCCCTTTTGTCTCTAACATTCTGTGATTCTGAGGGGAGTTTGAGCAGGCCCTTGAAGAGTGAGTAGGAATTAAGCAAATTAAAATAGAGGTGAAGGATATTGCAGGCAGAGGGTAACAAAGAATGTTTTCATGAGATATTAAGAGAAGGAACAGTTGGAGCCAGAGAGAGTTACTCCACTAATAGTTTCCCTTTTGTCCTAGCCCACTTTAGTATACGAAAAAAGATACTAGTATATGAAAAAAGAAACTAGAAATACAAGGTATTTCGAAGCTAAGTTGGGAAATGTTACATATACACATGTATTCCATTCATAGCTACAATGAGTCCCCTATTTTTCCTGATAATTAAAAATGGTACTTCAAAAATTAATCTTTGTGGGTGTTAATGAAATTTTACCAAAATAGGTTTTTTATCCATATGAAAAAAATAAAGTATGAGAACTAGAAGGGACTTGGAATTGATCTTTCCAATCTTCATGAAGTTTCAAATTCCTTTTCTTCTGATTTAAAATTTCCAAACAGATAAGTCTTTAAACTAGTTGTTTCTACTTTCCAGTCCACTGCAGCCTACCTTGCTTTCTTATTCACTTGATTGAAACCACTTTTAGTAAGTTCTCCAGTGACCCCTTAATTGCTAAGACTAGTAGACATTTTTCAGTTCTTTTTTTCCTGAATTTATATCTGGTATATATTTTATACTTTTGATTACTACTTCCTTTTTGGGATGATCTCTCCCATTGTGTTCTAGGTTGCTTTTCTTTCCTGGTTTTCTTCCTTTGCCTAATTGCATGCATTTTGATATCTAACTGGATTCTGGCCAAGGAATCTTCTATGTACCCTCTCCCTGGATGGTCACATTCACATTAAGGTTTCAGTTACTCCTAGTATGCAGCTTGCTCCCACACTTATGTATCTTCAGGGCAGGCCTCTTTTCTGAGCATTAAGGTACTATATTCAACTGACTGCTAGACATCTCTACCTAGATATTCTTTTGTAGTCAACATATCCTAAGCTGAACTGAAGATAATTTTGTCAACTTTCCCCCCTGTAAGTCTCACTACCCCAGTTCTGTCTTGAGCAGAAACCTGGATCTATTCCATGCCTTTTTTTTTCCTTCAAATCGTCACCCCACTCCCAATTCATTTCTAGTCCTGCTGGTTTTGCTTATTTCTTTAACTTTCGTCCTTCTCTGTAATCACCCTAGAATAAGCCCTCATCATCTCTGCTATAGATTCTTAACTATAGATCTCTGCCTGTAGTTTCTACCTCTCATATTCTTCCTTCACATGACTGTCAAAGTGATCTTTCTAAAATTAAATCCTAACTATGCTGCTACCCTGTGAAAGCCCTGCCCTGGATCTTCATTGCCTACTGGATAAAGTCCAGATTCCTTCTATATCACACGAAGATCTCAATCTGGCCTCTGCTTTCAACTCTTGCCTCATCTCTCTTCTGCTGTCCGATTATACGTTGGCAGTACTGAACTGTTTATAATTCCCTATATAAACTATGCTGCTTTCCTACTCTGAGCCTTTGTTTTTGCTGTTCCCTCTGATTGGAATGTCCTTCTGTCCTCTATTTGCCGGAATAATTTTTCTTTTTCGTCCTTTAAGACAATTCAGATTTAAATCCCTATCCTCATTCCTTGCTAAATTATTCCTCTCTGCTCTTTACAACGCTGTTTTCTTTTGTTGTTATCACATTGTTTCTTGGTTGTCTTGTTCATGTGTATGTCTTGTCCACTAATCTGTGAGTTATTTTAGGGGAAAAACCGTAGTGTTATATCTCCTAGTGCCTACATACTAGGGTTTAATAACTGTTTTTGAATGAATGTCTGAAAACATCTAGTCCAGATTTCTCCTTTTTTAGATGAGAAAAAAGAAGCCTTTGAAAATTCAGTGATCTTTTTAAGGTTGCTTTACTAGTAGTGGTAGTTAAGTATCAAGATTAAAACCCAAATCTCTCTACCGTCATTTAGGTGTTACCTCCCGCTCTGCGCTATCCCCCCGTCCCCCCCCCACCAATTCCCTGCCTCCATTCTGTGACATTTTCCCTATCTAGAGCTTTGAGATCTGATTTTGGGTCAGATTCCAACTCTTAAATTCTAAATATCCTTTGGCATGCGGATTGTAAACTCTCCAACACCTATAAAATGCAGATAACAGTATTTGACCTTTATCCTTTTTTGGGTGGAACAAATATGAACTATATGTGTAGTTGCCTTCTAAATATAGAAATGGAAGTAAAATAATATTTTTTTCAAGAAAATTATATCTCTAATCAGAATTATGGTTAGGTAAGTTACTAATTATATATTGAGATTTATCTTGGCATAGGAAACATTACACTTTGACTGAAAAATAATATAGGATACATACAAGCATTGTTGCAAAGCTATTTTCAAAGGTACATTGAGCACAATAGCTTGTCTACCCAGTTAGTAGTCATGGTCTGACATTTTGACAGTTATTAGCCCAACTCAGAAGTGGGAACAATTGCCCAATGGAGAACTTGCCCAGGTCTTGAGGCTCATCCTACTTTTGATCTAATCCTTCCTCCTCACAGTGGTGGGGAGGAAGAAGTGCCAACCTGTGTCCCCAGGAGCACCTACTAGAATTCTCCCTTATTCCATGTTGCAGAAACTGGCCCACTCTGACAATATCCTTTTCCTCTCTGAAACGTTTCTTCTATCTTCTTCTATCTCTTTTAAAAAAGAAATTGGTCGGTCTGCACTTTGTAGGCTAGTTTTAAAAGTGAAATGACATGTTTACTCACTAATCTGTTTTTCTTCTTCTCTTTGAAAGAAAGTAAGGGAATTATGGGACTTTAATCTATGAAAAGCCATTTTTACCTCTGAATAAATATTAGACTCAGAGAATTTTTTTTTGTTGTTGTTGTTGTTGTAGTTGTAGTACGCGGGCCTCTCACTGTTGTGGCCTCTCCCATTTTGGAGCACAGGATCAGCGGCCATGGCTCACGAGCCTAGCCGCTTCGCTGCATGGGGGAATCTTCCCGGACTGGGGCACGAACCCGTGTTCCCTGCATCCGCAGGCGGACTCTCAACCACTGCGCCACCAGGGGAGCCCAGACTCAGAGATTTTAGATGTGTAGAAAAATCAATTGATTCCTACTGATGCTTTCATTGTGGTTGTTTATGGGAATAGAGAAATAGCATATGACTTGATTCTTAGTCTTGCACAACATGTAATAGAAAAGTCTGCAATCTAGAAAAGCAATCCTGTAAATCTAAAATAACCCTATGCTATATAAATGTATACAAGGATTATGAGAGATCAGAATAGCTTACTTTTAAAGGGCTTATTGATTATTAAAACCATACTAGATTCTAAAAGGAGTATAAAATACAATTTTTGTTTGTAGGAATTTATCATTGACTGGAACACATTTGAATAGAGCATATAGCAATGGGAGGAAAAATGAGATGAATTTTATAGAAAATAAATGCTGTAGAAGTTGAGAGAGTAGGTAAAGGTGAGGTAAGTTGACTAGATAAGAATTTACGCATGAGATAAGTTTAACATGAACCCAGAAGGACAGGTGATATTTAGGTTTTTGGAAGAAGGAAGACTTTCTCAGTGAGGTTAACAACATAAGCAAATATGAAGTCTGGAATTAAGGAGTAGCCTGTTTGTGAATAGTATAGGCAATATGCTAGATGGATAGAGAGTTTTTGTTGGAGGAAAAAAACGTTACGATTAGATAAATTGTTATCAGGTTGTGAAAGATCTTGAATACCAGTTTGATGTTTTTAATGGAAACCCGTTGAAAACCATTGGTGGCTTTTGAGCATTAGGTGTCCAATCACTGTTAGATTAAAAAAGAACCTATATGGTTATAGTGTACAGTAGAAGGCATTCATCCATAGATGAATAGTTTTCTTTCTCTTTCTACCATGAGTCAATCAGTCAGCTAGGGATTGTCTTATTTTCCCTATTTTCCAGTCTCACTGCTATCATCCTAGTTCAGTTCTTCATCAGTTCCCCCCCTGGATTATTTTGATAGTCTCTTAATAGATCTCTTGCCTTCAAGTATTCTCCTCTCTGGAGTATTTGGAAGCAATGCATAGGATAGATACATCTTCAAAAAAAAAAATCTTCCCTTGCAAATATCATCTTGCTCAGAAGAATCTTAAATTTTCTCCATTTTCACAAGAGGAAGATGAATTTTTTTCATATTTATGTTTATACTGTATATATTCAAGTATTCCTTTTTTCTTCTATTACTCCTCAATGTTCCATACATTTTTGGGACCTAAATTGTTAGATTTTATTAGGCTCAATTGCATGCGGAATTCTAACCCTGCTTTTGTTTTGAGTGATTTTTAGACTATTTTATGTACTTGATCATTTGAAGATTTGGTGCTTTTTTCCCTCTAATTGGGTTCAGAGTTTTAGGAAAACAGACAGTTATATCTGGTACTAGGTGCATCTATCTCACTGTAAGGCATTCCTTACTTAAAAATTAAGTGAATTACTATAAATTTAATCAAAATTTCTTCCTGTCCTTCATTTTTATGGGTGGTACTATATTCATATATTTGCAAAATTTAACCCATAAACCAAGTTTAGAATCGGGAGTGGAGAGAACCTTTTTTAAAAATCACTTTAAAAGGAGATAGTTTTTAGAAAATTTTAAACAGTATAATGCCATATTTAGTCACATATTTCCTTCCTCTCATTCAAGTCACACTTCAATCTGATAAGAAAAAAATTTTCCACAGAATTTCTACTCCTTCCTCCTTTTTTCTACATTGTACAATGAATGTGCACAAAAGAAAATGTGTAATCCCATTTTAATGGATTTAGAGTTTCAAATCTAGCTCCTCCTACATGTGAGAACAACCCTCTGTATCTCTGAAAGATTTCATCAGTTACATGTCCTTTATAAACATAAATTTATGTGTGTATCATTTGAGTTTCCTATTAGATAATCTCATGATTTTAATACTTCCTTTATTATAGTACTGCAGGTGTCCTGCTCAGATTTTGGTTAGAGCCTGTATTTCCCCTAATACAGGAAAAGATGATCTCTCACCCCTCTTTTCTGATTTACTCTAGAGCTAATCTATTTAGTTGTAGTCTTTTTTTTTTTTTTTTTTTTTTGTGGTATGCGGGCCTCCCTCTGCTGTGGCCTCTCCCGTTGCGGAGCACAGGCTCCGGAGCGGCCCTGGCTCACGGGCCCAGCCTCTTCGCGGCATGTGGGATCCTCCCAGACCGGGGCGCGAACCCGGTTCCCCTGCATCGGCAGGCGGACGCGCAACCACTGCGCCACCAGGGAAGCCCTAGTTGTAGTCTTTACCTTCTCAGCCCTATTCATCAGCATATAACTTACTATGGGATCTTATGTAGAATCAAGGGAAATGATAAGCTTCCAGAGCACAATCACTGTGTATACTCATTTAAAAAATCTCCTATAACATTTATTATAAGATCTGGTATATTGGAAGGTCACTTGACTTGGAGTCAGTAGACCTAAGTTTGAGTCTTGGTTCTGCTACTTTACTAGCTATGTGACCTTAGGCAAATGGCATAACTTTTCTGATCTTCGTTTTTCTCATCTTTAAACATGAGGTTATCTACTTCTCAGGATTATGGTGAGGGTTAAATGAGATGATGTAAGTGAAAACACTTTGTAAATTATAAATGCTATACAAATAAAAGTAATAACATAGGATAGAATATGCTCAGTAATATTTTCTTGAGTTAAATGGCAGCCATTTTCCCTTCTCCAGCTAAATTACATTGGAGTAGGGTGGAAACTACTCTACTGGGTTTTCTTTAAAGACCATTAAAAGTTTTAAGTAGAACCTGTCTACCACGAGGTTGAAGTTGAGACCAGCAGCTCTTGTTTGGTTTGGGGAAATTTTTCAGTTTTATTTAATGCCGAAGACTATTGTCTGTAGAGTCTAGTCTTTCTTATAACTAAACAACATGAGCTAGACCCCTAAACCATGCCCATGGCCTTTCTGGAAAACGAAGAAGACATCACTGCAGCTGAAAGAGCAGCACCATTTGGATTGGCCTCAGAGGAACTGGGTGTAGACCAAATTCTTTAATTAGAAGTTTTAGTCAGAAGTTTTTTGTTTTTTAATAAAAGTAATAAATCCTCAAATATCTTTCTGACTGTTCTAAGAGGATCCTTTGTTTACCATCCACTGCGGAAAATTTTTAAATTAATTTGGTTCTCCCATTAGATAATTGCATTTTTGTAAGACGGAGTTTGCAATGGGGATTGTTTTTAGGGGAAGGCAGCAAGGTGTGATCAATGTTAATAGCTTACGTTAATGTGAGGACATAAAAGAGATCCCAGCAGAACCAACCTTCCTTCCTCCCTTCCTTCATCCCTTTTTCCCTTTCTCCCTTTCTCCTCTTCTTCCTTCTCTCTCTACCTTGCTCCCTTCCTCCCTCCCTCTCTCATTCAACTTCCCCTAAGGTCAGCAATCAGCTCTCACTTATCCAAAGATATTTATGTAAAGAACACCATACATGTAATAATTTTCACTGAATTCTTCTTAAATACTTTTAAATTGTTTTTAAATACTTTTACCTTTCTTTATTTCCTTTTCTCATCATCCTAAGTAACAACCTCACACGCTTTGTTCTGTTTTGAAATTTCCTACCTTATGTGCATATGATTTAAAGTAACACAATTTGGAAACATAGGAGTTATCACAATTAATAATTAAACATATTTTTAGGAAATCTAAGTTCAAATGAATATTTAGAAAGTTTTTATTGAGGGTTTATTGTGTTCTCAACATTGTACCAGGTACTGAGGGAAAAAAGAAGGAAATAAGGAAGGAAACCAACCTTTCTTTGAGCGTTTCTATGTGCCAGGCCCTTTCACATATGTTATCTCATTTAATCTTCACAACAACATTCTGAGGTAAGTATTATGTTCTCCATTTTAAAGAGACTGAGAGATTATGTGACTTGCTTTAGGTCACTTATCTGGCAAATGGCAGAGCCAGAATTTCAACCTGTGTCTAACAGAATGCTAACCTTAAAGCCTGAGTTCATTTCATTAATCCACAGACATATGATATAGCTCTTGGATTTGAAGAATTTATAATCTAGTAGCAAAAATATGCCACAGACCCTTGCAGTTAGTATTTTGTGATTGGTATTTTGATGGTTCAGTTCTGAAGTAAGTTTATAATTAATATATTCAGTAAGAGTTTAGGAAAGGGAAGTATCATTAAGGACTAGATCATCAAGAAAAGCCTCATTGAAAACTGAGATTGTTTGGAGAAATAGTAAGATTTCAAAAGATGGCATATATTCCAGGTAACAGGAATAGCAGTAATTTGAAAAAAATTATTTCTAAGAAACTTCGGCTGAATCTCTTATTTTTAATTTAAATGGGTATGAAATCCTCAGATATGAATGAAATCTCCAGGTGGTATGTTATTTCTTTATCCCTGTATAGAGTGAAAAATATCAAAGGAGAAAGAAGGATAAATGATAGGAATAAATATGGCACTTGAAATATTTAGCAGAATGCCATAATCATACCAGATATTTTGTTTTCTTAGTGTCAGAGTTAGGCATTCGGTCCCCTATTTGCTTACTTGGTGTTTTACATGCAGTTTCTGTAGTAACATTGCTATTCATCTTCTCTTCTAGTAGAATATAAAATAATTTTACTGATGCAAATAAATATTCTATTTTAAAACATCATCTTAAAGTCAATACTTTTTTTTTAGCTAAAAATATTTTGAACTGTAGCTTTTAGCTTGGAAAGGGGCGCATCATCTATCTTTATTTTTTCAAAATCCAACTTATTTTGTGTAAGAGAGCTGAGGTGGTGTGAATGCGGAGTGATTAGTGGGTGTGGGGTGGGAGGATCACCACCTGCAGCCTGTGTGTAATAAGCAGCTGTGGTGGATTTTCGTATAATTTTTTAATATTAAATTAATTATTAATAGGTCAATATACTTGTTTTTCAAATAAAATTTTACTGAGTGTATAACACTCAGCTAGCCTTTGGTGCTAAGGATCCTTGTACTGTTGTTTTATCTTATTACTCATCCTAGAATTTTCCTCTATGATACCCTTCCATATCTGAAGAGTAAAAATAATCCTTTTTACACACATTTCTGAGTATACTCATTTATCACCTGATTACTTCTATAAATTATTTTTGGTTAAGTTAAATGTAAATAAAACCTAGCTGCCTTATTTGTTTAATATTTGTTTTTTAACTTAAATTTTTTTTTCTAAAAAGTAGAACTTTATGTGTAATTACTTTTTAAAATTGTAAATTAGGGAATTCCCTGGTGGTCCAGTGGTTAGGACTCCGCCCTTTTACTGCTCTGGTCGAGGAACTAAGATCCTGCAGGCTGCATGTTGCAGCCAAAAAAAATCCCAAAATTGTAAATTAAAAAATGATTATATGCCCATTATATTTGCTGCTTTAATCCCATCTTACTTATAATTAATACATATGAGATTAACTGAGACTTAAGGAAGTAAAGGAAGAGAACTAACATTTTTTAAGCGCCTACTATGTATGAGGTGCCATATTTACAGGAACATGACAAGAAAAACATGAAATAAATATTACCTTAAAAAAACCAAACTAAATAGTGAAACTGAGACCTAGAGAGATTAAGAAACTTTCCTAGAGTCTCAAAGCAAGTACATGGGACAATTAACTATGATTTGGATTCTGGACTAACACCCGGCTTGAATGCATTTAATCATAAATGGGGTTCAGAGATGACAACACTGTTCAAGTAATGTATACTCAGTACCACAAAAACTTCGTTATATGTCAAGTATTATTAACAGTAGGTTAATAGTAGACTCTCATTGTTCTCAAGAGGTATATTTTATTTAACTGTGAAATTTATACTGCAGCAGAGGGACAAGCATGGAGGTGGTAGCCAGGTGGCTGATTATTTGATTGAAATTTATTATGTAATATTGTGCCAGTCACTTCACCACCCTGGTGTTTAATCATCTGTGATGAGAAGGAGTTAGAATGAAGAATCTCTGAAGTCTTTTCTTCTAGAAGTCAATGATTTGTCTATCAGCAGCAGATAATAATTTCTTGAAACATTCAGTCTATTGAGAAGTAATAATAATAATAACCACTTGTTGAGCACCTGTGTACTATGCACTTTATATGTATATTACTAGTCCTGCTGACATTTTTTCAGGATACATAATATCTCTATTTTATAGCTAGGGAAACTGGGCTCATAGAATTTGCCAGTGGTCATGCATCTAATAAACTTTGGAACTGAAAGCTAAACCCACAGCTTTCAGGTGTCAAGGCCAGTGCATTTTTCACACCACTGCTTAACTAAAACATCTCTGGCTGCTGTAGGGTCTTCAGGTAAGAGGTTTTCTAGCATAGGCAGTTCAGACGGTGTGGGCTTTCCATGCCCCTAGACTAGATTATATGTTAGCGTCATGGATCAAATCTTGTCATTCTCAACTAGTATATGAAAATATATTTCAGAGCTTTTGGGTATTTCCATTTAAGAAAACTGAAGCTTAATGCAGAGAATTTAGTAGGTGAAGATTTCAGGCTTCTTCTTCCAATTATTTCAAAGAAATCATAGGAGAAACACTAATTTTTAGAGACAGAATCATCTGGATATTAGTACGAATTATATTATCATTGAATTTTTAACAAACTAGATTTTTGAGGGACACGTTTTTTATCCCGCTGCAGTTATATACTAAATCGCTGCCTTTCTGTTTTTTCCACTATATCTTTATGCTATTTTAAAGCATTTGTTATATTTTGAATAAAGTTAAATGAGGCTCAAGGCCACAGTCAGGGGAAGGACCTTTAAGCCTTGGAATTTTAGGAAGGATAGAGAGGCATTCTTTGGGGTTGGAAATAATACATAATCAAGCAGATGCTAATGAAAAAATGAAATGCAGAGCATGAAAGAAGAGGCAAGGGTGCCTGTTTGAAAGTTTTATGGAGGAGAGTACATTGCCCCTTTATTACAATAATGTTTCTGCACTATAATAAGGTCTTTCATTGCAAGTTCAGCTTTTTTCATTCATTTGTTTTGTGCTCTGCTTCCTGTTACTAATTGTCAGCACAATGGTCTTCCAACTATGAAGTCTCAGTGTCCTTTTGGACCAATTTGTCATTGTCTTTCTCCCTCACCCCCAACCCGTGCACTATTACTATGGTTGCATTTTTAGACATTTTTAATGTTTTTAAATGGCAGTGCTTTTGAAACATGCCAGAATAGTTCATGCTAATTGAATCATCCAACCAGCAACAGTTTTTGCTTCCAAAAGCACACTGATAAAGTTTCTGTCTGTATAGGATATTCTTATAAAGTAATTAAAATATATAATTCTTTATAGCATTATTCCATATGCATTGTTTCCTTTGAGCTTTACAATCGTCCTATGGAAATAGGACATTTTGTTAAAATATTTTTGTTAAACGGTATTATTTACAGATCTACTGTTACCTCCCAAATTCTTTGGGATTTCTGTGCCTTTAGGAACTTAAATTTCTACTGTTTTTCTGCTAATGGCTCTCTATTCTTATAGCTAGATTATTTTACATGACTAAGGAATCAACAAAGTTGGCTTAGGTTGACAAACCTGAAGAAGTTCCGATTCCGATAACTCTAGTTACATGTTAGGTTTTTAACATTTTGGTCAATAAATGTTTCAAATGTGCTCTCAGCTTTGTATCAATAATCTAATATTGACAGAAAGACATTTTTCCAATGTAACTTTGGCCAATTTTCTTTGGGGGAAAACTGTTTCAGTACTCTGCATGTCACCTGTTTCTATCACTTTAGTATTGCAGAACACTTGAAAGTGAAGTATATAAATAAAGCGTGTTATAAATAAATAAAACTTTCCTTCTCTCTTATAAGCAGCTAACTTTCCTAAAACAATATGTGACATACTAAGAAGATCCAAGAATTTAGAGCTAGAAAGCCTGGATCAGAGACTCAGCTTTACACCCTTAATGACTTGATGATTTTGAACAAGTGACTTAAAAATCAGACAGCTTTCATTTTCTTTTTTCTATTTGTGAAATGGAAATGATGAAAATACTTTAGAACTTTATTGGGAGAATTAAGTGAGAAATAATGCATGTAATATCTTAATGTTGTGGTTAAGCTGCTAATAATACACTAAAATAAAGACTTAGTAGTTAATTATTGAAAAAGAATGAATTTTGGAGAAATATATAATGGAAAGCATAGTTTCCCTATTGACCTAAGTTGGCAAAGATGAGATTTTTTTTCTATTCTGCTAGAGATGAATGAGCTGATTATCCCAGTGTATGCTGTTCATTTGGCTTGCAGTGTATCAAACTAAATTATAAATTAAGTATTTTTGTACTGTTACAAAGATGCAGAGACCTGTTTATGGCTGTGGTTGAAACTTTTTAAATGAGTTTGAGTAAGACTAATCAGGCTAATAGTATGTAGGACAACTTGGACAGGGAGAGAAGGCTGGAGAAAGGGAGACCGTCAGGGAGGCCATTTCAGGGATCCAGATTTTGGTAATAAATTCTCCGGTTGGGTGTTAGCAGTGAAAAGAAGGGATGGTTTGTTACAAAAGAACTGTTACAGTGAATGTTGCAGGTTGGGTTGAAGGAGAATACAAGACGACTGAGGATGTGTTTCTTGGATGATTAGGAAGATGATACAGAAATAAAAGGAATGGAAACATTGTGTTGATGTTGTAATTTTCAGTTTGGAAGATTAAAAAAAACACCCTTTTAGATATGTTGAGAATGAGGAAATAATAGGTCCTCAAAAGAGAGATACCAGTTTTGCCATATGGAAATGGAGCTCGATGGAAAGGCTGGCACTAGAGGGGCAGGTTTAAGAGTCATCAAACGTCAGGTGATAATTGCGGCAGAGCCATGAGAGAGACTCTGTAGAATGACATCCAAAGTCCTTACCAGGTCATTGAAGGTCTTTTTGATCTCACCTCCTACCACACCCAGCACTTAATTTACTCCAGTCACACTGGACTGGCCATTTCTCAGACTTGTCTGTGGGCTCTCTCCAACTGCAGGCCTTTGCTCTTACTGTTCCTTCAACCCAGATCACTCTTCCCACAGATGTCTGCATTGGTTGCCCATTTCATTAAGGAATGCCCTAACTTGTCTTTCTAAAATAGTACCACCTTCCCTGTCATTTTAACTTGTTGCCCTGCATAATTTTTCTTCATAGTACTTATTATCATCTATATTATGTTATAAATTGTTTTACTTGTTTATTGCTTGACCACTTATCTCCTCAGTAAAATATAAGCTTTATGAAAAATAGGGACTTTGTTTTCTTCACTGCTGTATTTCCAGTGCCTGGCTTGTTTGTCAGGCATGCTGTTGAGCACACAATAAATATTTGTTTAATGAATGTCTAAATTTACTAAGAATAAAATTGTCATAAAAGAAAAGCATAACACAAAGTTCTCAGCATAAGGGAGCAGCTCAGTTCTAAGGAAGAATCCTTAAGAAAGAAGATTAATGAATGGTCAGAGAGTTGCAGGTAAAATCAGGCAAGTCTGTGTCATGGGGGCCTGGGAGAGTGACTCACAGGTAGGGAGCCAGGAGCATCAGATGTGGCAAATAAATGAAAATGAGAAAAAGGAAAATGTATTTGGTAAGAAGAAGATTTCAGGAGACCGGTAGAAACCACAACTTAGCTAAATGGTTAAGGAATATGTAACAAAGGCCACTCTTGTAAATAATGTCTTTTAAAGGGAAGGAAAGCAGCATTCAATACATGTGCATCTTGTTCTATGTGTATATTTATTGTTTGTTCACCCTGGTATGCATTGATAAGCAACTATGAAAATGAGTAGAAATTGTCACATTGATACATGGAAGCTTGAGGTATTTAAGTTGTAAATTAAAGTTGATACAAAATAAATTGATTATTCTAGTAGTGATACCTTTAAACTTCAATGCCCAATGAAATATTCTGAAGTTTAACTTGTGTTCAATGAGTTTAATTCACTAGAAGAGTCTTTATTTTAGGTATTCAAATATACACTTTATTTTCAAAAAATAATTTCCTTGGATATTTTTGGTACATACTTTGAGGAAAGAATCTAATAGTATTTTGGAAGGAGTTTCTGTTTTTGACTTCTTATCGTAAAAATTTTCAGACATACAGGTAAATAGAGAAAATAGCTTACTGAACTCTAATGGCTATTGTATTGCAAAACAAACAAACAAACAAACAAACAAAAAGCAAAACCAAAAAATAGCTCGCCTAATGGTGTATTAGATGTTTGCATGACCCTTACAACTCTGTTAGGAAATGCCTCATGTCATTTTCATTATCTTAAACATTGTCCCACAGTGACCACAGTGTATTTTTACCTGAAATTTCAAGTATGTGGAGGGTATGCAGAGAACAGTTGTTCTAGAAGACTCTTGAAGTATTTGTTTGATTAATTAGAAGCAGGATATGGTGGACAAACAAGATGGAGATATGTTGATGGGGAAAGTGTTGGCTCTGAATGTACTTTTGGTAAATGGTGGTATCTGTAGTGACCATATTCATTAAAGAAAAACATAGTAGGAGAAGTTCACGTTAACATGTTGTGATTTCAAATACAGTTTAAATCCACAAGTAGTATCCGTGTTAAAACCAAAGAAGTAAGGTTTATGATAATTAAAATGTCAGAATTTGAAATATGTATCGTAAAGTGAAAACATCTTCTAGAGTGGAAATAATGTTAGTGACCCAGTCTTGCTCCCCTCTTGTATAGAATTTTGTATTTTATAAAATAACTTTTTTTTTCTCTTCTATTTCCTTATATGGAGAAAGATATGTTGACTTTGGGTAATAGGTAAATGATTCAGATCCAAATACTAGAGACATGCAGCTGGACCAATGCAAGTTTGGGAATCACTTTTCTATCATTAGTAATTGAAAATTTTTATTACCGCTAGCTTTACTGGTATTGCAGTTTGTGAGATCCAGCAGTGAAAACATCCGGAGGCTCTGCCACCCCCCTTGCTGCATTCTTTCTCTTCTCCTCCTCATTTGAATCCACCTTTCCCTTACATGCCTACTTGGAGAAACAAAAAGTGGCAGGATCAGTATCCTACGAAGCGTAATCCTCATCGCTAACCATCCCTGTGGTGTGTTCAGAGCCAGGAGCAAACACATTGGGGCCCACCTCCCTCTTCAAACATTGTTATCAGATGAAAGTTATCCTGGATTTCCTTGTAGAAGAAAAGATGTCACAGAAGGGAGAACAGTCAAGCACAGGAAGGTATGGGGAAGGCACAGAGGAGGGAACAGATAGGCCTTTCATCTGCAGATGATTACTGATTTTTTTTTAAAGGCAGTTTTCCTAGCAGTGTATTCTTTCCAGATGAGCATGGAATGTGGATTCAGACAGACCTCGGGTAAATCCTTATACAGTTACTTACAAGCTGTATGTTTGTGAGCAAGTTATTTAGCTAGTTTCAGTCTCAGTTCTCTCATTTATAATGTGGAGGATAATAACATAACAGCTCTTAGGTTTAGCCTTCACATGAAATTAACATTTAGAAACCTCTAATCAGTGCAGTGCCTGGCACATAGTGATCGCAGTACACATATCCTCTACTGATCTTGCTCTCTACCAGGGTACCTGCTACACCTAAGCTATTATCCTCCCAGTGGAATGAATAAATCTCTTTAAGGTTGATGTGTTGAGTCTTAATTGGGTGCTATGCTTTTTTGCTCCCTGGATAATAAAACCTTTAAATAAAAGAAAGAAATGTTTTTTCCCCTCCCTCTTTTAAAGAATATCTGTAATAGTATTATATCTGGGGCCTTAAAAATAAACTCTTTATGGTCATTATAACTCAGAGCATTATTTAATTTTGTGATTTAATTATAAATAGAATCTATTATTATGCGTTTGTTTTTCACATTGGATGTTAGTGGAACTATTTTTAAAAGAATATAGTTAGCACTTAAAGGGTTAAAGCATTTGAAATAAAACCTAATCTTTTAAATAAAATCCGAACAGGTGATGTCTAAAAATTTTTTTGGTATGTATTTTCTTGATTTAGCATCTTGCATTTCCTCTATTTATTTGGCTTTCAGGTTTACAGAGTAATTACAGCTTTGAATGAAACTGGTCATCTGTGGTTCAGAGTGGTCTAAAAGTAAATAGGATGTTTGAAATTCAGCTTATAGTTTAACTTGGTCAGGTGAGTGTAGCTAGTGTATCTATTTAATTTAAATACTGTTGTAACAAAAAATTTATTGAAAAATATCATCTACCCATAAAAGAATTCAGAATAATGGTAGTAAAGATGGTCCAAGATCTCAAGAAAAAAATGGAGGCATGGCTTGAGAAGATACAAAAACGTAGACGAACTAAGGAACAAACAAACAGATGAACAATACAATATCTGAAATAAAAAATACACTAGAAGGAAACAGTAGCAGAATAAGTGAGGCAGGGGAATGGATAAGTGAGCTGGAAGACAGAATGGTGGAAATCACTGCTGCAGAACAAAATAAAGAAAAAAGAGTGAAAAGAAACGAAGACAGCCTGAGACCACTGAGACAATGTCAGATGCATAAACATTTGCATTATAGGGGTCCCAGAAGGAGAAGAGAGAGAGAAAGGACCTGAGAAAATACTGGAAGAGATAATAGCTGAAAACTTCCCAAACATGGGAAAGGAAACAGTCACCCAAGTCCAGGAAGTGTAGAGAGTCCCAGGCAGGATAAACCCAAGGAGGAACACACCAAGACACATAGTAATCAAATTGACAAAAATTAAATACAAAGAAAAAATATTAAAAGCAACAAGGGAAGAGCAAAAATAACATACAAGGGAACTCCCATGAGGTTATCAGCTGATTTCTCAGCAAAAACTCTGCAGGCCAGAAGGGAGTGGCATTATATGTTTAAAGTGATGAAAGGGAAGAACCTACAACCAAGGATACTCTACCCAGCAAGGCTGTCATTCAGATTCAACAGAGAAATCAAAAGCTTTACAGACAAGCAAAAGCTAAGATAATTCAGCACCACCAGACCAGCTTTGCAGCAAATGCTAAAGAAACTTCTCTAGGCGGAAAAGAAAAGGCCAAAACTAGAGATGAAAAAATTCCATATGGAAAAGCTCTTTGGTAAACACAAACACACAGTAAAGGTAGGAAATTATCCACACACAAATACGATATCAAAACCAGGAATTTTGAGAAGAGAGCACAAATGCAGGAGATTGGAAAAGCATTTGAAGTTGAAAGACCAGCAACTGAAAACAATCTTGTTTGTATATAGAAGGCTCTATCAAAACCTCTTGATAACCACAAATCAAAAATCTACAATAAATACACACACACACACACACACAAAAGGAATCCAAACACAACACTAAAATTAGTCATCAACTCACAAGGGAAGAGAAAAAAAGAGTAACGGAAGAAAAAAGACCTACAATAACAAACCCCAAACAGTTAATGAAATGGCATTAAGAACATACATATTGATAATTACCTTAACGTAAATGGATTAAATGCTCCAACCAAAAGACATAGACTGGCCGAATGGATACAAAAGCAAGACCCGTATATATGCTATCTACAGGAGACCCACTTCAGATCTAGGGACACATACAAACTGAAAGTGACAGGATGGAAAAAGATATTCCATGCAAATGGAAATAAAAAAAAAAAAAACTGGAGTAGCATACTCATATCAGACAAAATAGACTTTAAAGACAAGAGACAAGAAGGACACTACCTAGTGATCAAGGGATCAATCCAAGAAGAAGATATAACAATTGATAATATATATGCACCCAACACAGGAGCACCTCAATATATAAGGTAAATACAGTCATAAAAGGAGAAATTGACGGTAACACAATAGTGGTGGGCTTTAATACCCCACTTTCATCAGTGGACAGATCATCCAGACAGAAAATCAGTAAGGAAACACAGGCCTTAAATGACACATTAGACCAGATGGACTTAACTGATATTTATAAAGCATTCTATCCAAAAACAGAAGACTACACATTCTTCTCAAGTGAACATGGAACATTCTCCAGGATTATTCACATGCTGGGGCACAAAGTGAGCTGTTGAAAATTCAAGAAAATTGAAATTATATCAAGCATCTCTTCTGACAACAATGGTATGAGATTAGAAATCAACTACAAGAAAAAAAGTGTAAAATAAAGAAACACATGGAGGCTAAACAATATCCTACTAAACAACCAATAGATCACTGAAGAAATCAAATAGAAAATCAAAAAATACCTAGAGACAAATGAAAACAAAAGCATGATCATCCAAAACCTATGGGACACAGTAAAAGCAGTTCTAAGAGGGAAGTTTATAGCAATACACTCTTACCTCAGGAAACAAGAAAAATCTCTAATAAGCAACCTAGCCTTATGCCTAAAGCAACTAGAGAAAGAATAACAAAACCCAAAGTTAGTAGAAGGAAAGAGATCATAAAGATCAGAGCAGAAATAAATGAAATAGGCATGAAGAAAACAATAGAAAGGATCAATGAAACTAAGAGCTGGCTCTTTGAAAAGTTGAAGAAAATTGATAAACCTTTAGCCAGACTCATCAAGAAAAAAGGAGAGGGCTCAAATCAATAAAATTAGAAATGAAAAAGACATTACAACTGACACCACAGAAATACAAAGGATCATAGAGACTACTACAAGTAACTCTATGCCAATAAAATGGACAACCTAGAAGAAATGGACAAATTCTTAGAAAGGTACAATCTCCTGAGACTGAACCAGGAAGAAATAGAAAATATGAACAGACCAATCACAAGGACTGAAACTGAAACTCCCAATGAACAAAAGGCCAGGACTAGATGGCTTCCCAGGAAAATTCTATTAAACATTTAGAGAAGAGATAACACCTATCATTCTGAAACTATTTCAAAAAATTACAGAGGAAGGAACATTCCCAAATTCATTCTATGAGGTCACCATCACCCTGATACCAAAACCAGACAAAGATACCACAAAAAAGAAA
>NC_041217.1:55120627-55139305 GCF_002837175.3 Physeter macrocephalus
GGAAACACAACAGAAGAAAAAAGACCTACAATAACAAACCCCAAACAGTTAATGAAATGGCATTAAGAACATACATATTGATAATTACCTTAACGTAAATGGATTAAATGCTCCAACCAAAAGACATAGACTGGCCGAATGGATACAAAAGCAAGACCCGTATATATGCTATCTACAGGAGACCCACTTCAGATCTAGGGACACATACAAACTGAAAGTGACAGGATGGAAAAAGATATTCCATGCAAATGGAAATAAAAAAAAAAAAAACTGGAGTAGCATACTCATATCAGACAAAATAGACTTTAAAGACAAGAGACAAGAAGGACACTACCTAGTGATCAAGGGATCAATCCAAGAAGAAGATATAACAATTGATAATATATATGCACCCAACACAGGAGCACCTCAATATATAAGGTAAATACAGTCATAAAAGGAGAAATTGACAGTAACACAATAGTGGTGGGCTTTAATACCCCACTTTCATCAGTGGACAGATCATCCAGACAGAAAATCAGTAAGGAAACACAGGCCTTAAATGACACATTAGACCAGATGGACTTAACTGATATTTATAAAGCATTCTATCCAAAAACAGAAGACTACACATTCTTCTCAAGTGAACATGGAACATTCTCCAGGATTATTCACATGCTGGGGCACAAAGTGAGCTGTTGAAAATTCAAGAAAATTGAAATTATATCAAGCATCTCTTCTGACAACAATGGTATGAGATTAGAAATCAACTACAAGAAAAAAAGTGTAAAATAAAGAAACACATGGAGGCTAAACAATATCCTACTAAACAACCAATAGATCACTGAAGAAATCAAATAGAAAATCAAAAAATACCTAGAGACAAATGAAAACAAAAGCATGATCATCCAAAACCTATGGGACACAGTAAAAGCAGTTCTAAGAGGGAAGTTTATAGCAATACACTCTTACCTCAGGAAACAAGAAAAATCTCTAATAAGCAACCTAGCCTTATGCCTAAAGCAACTAGAGAAAGAATAACAAAACCCAAAGTTAGTAGAAGGAAAGAGATCATAAAGATCAGAGCAGAAATAAATGAAATAGAGACAAAGACAATAATAGATCAGTGAAACTAAAAGCTGGTTCTTTGAAAAGGTGAACAAAATTAATAAACCTTTAGCCAGACTCATCAAGAAAAAAGGGGAGAGGGCTCAAATCAATAAAGTTAGAAATAAAAAAGGAGAAGTTACAACAGACACCAAAGAAATACAAAGGATCTTAAGAGACTACTAGAAGCAACTGTATGCCAAAGAAATGGATAACCTAAAAGAAATGGACAAATTATTAGAAAGGTACAATCTCCTAAGACTGAACCAGGAAGAAACAGAAAATATGACCAGACCAATCACAAGTACTGAAATTGAAACAGTTTTAAAAACTCCCAACAAGCAAAAGTCCAGGACTAGATGCCTTCACAGGCAAATTCTATCAAACATTTAGAGAAGAGTTAACACGTATCCTTCTGAAACTATTCCAAAAAATTTCAGAGGATGGAACACTCCCTAACTCATCATCATGATATCAAAACCAGACAAAGAGACCACACACACAAAAATTACAGCCCAATATCACTGATGAACATAGATGCAAAAATCCTCAACAAAAGTACTAGCAATCCAAATCTGACAATACATTAAAAGGATTATACACCATGAACAAGTGGGATTTATCCAAGGGATGCAAGGATTTTTCAGTGTCCTCAAATCAGTTAGTATGATACACCACATCAACAAATCGAAGAATAAAAACCATATATGATCATCTCAATAGATGCAGAAAAAGCTTTTGACAAGATTCAGCACCCATTTATGATAAAAACTCTATAGAAAGTGGGCCTAGAGGGAGCGTACCTCAACATAATAAAGGCCTTATATGACAAACCTACAGCTAACATCATACTCAATGGTGAAAAACTGAAAGCATTTCTTCACAGATCAGGAACAAGACAAGGATGTCCACTTTCACCACTGCAATTCAACATAGTTTTGGAAGTCCTAGGCAGGGCAATCAGAGAAGAAAAAGAAATAAAAGGAATCCAGATTAGAAAAGAAGTAAAGCTGTCACTCTTTGCAGATGACATGATACTATACATAGAGAATCCCAAAGATGCCACCAGAAAAGTACTAGAGTTCTTCAATGAATTTGGTAAAGTTGCAGGATACAAAATTGGTACACAGAAATCTATTGCATTTCTATACATTAACATCAAAAAATCAGAAAGAGAAATTAATGGAACAATCCCATTTACCATCGTATCAAAATGAATAAAATACCTAGGAATAAACTTACCTAAGGAGGCAAAAGACCTGTACACCAAAAACTGTAAGATGCTGATGAAAGAAATCAAAGATGACACAAATAGATGGAGAGATAGACCATTTTCTTGGATTGGAAGAACCAATATTGTCAAAATGACTATAGTACCCGAGGCAATCAACAGATTCAATACAATCCCTATCAAACTACTATTTTTTACCAAGCTAGAACAAAAAATTAACACATCATAGACCGGAGATTTATCAGTACGTGTTTTGTTACCCAAATGTTATTGACTGGAGATGTATCAATACGTTTTTAGAGAGTAATACAATTAATATCACTGGGCAAAGTTGTTAGAAGCCTAACGTTGATCAAGGTTTCATTTTACAACTTAACGATTGTCATTAGCATTTACATTTTGCTCTGTTAGGTTTTTGTTCTAACCTTGTGTATATTATCAACACGTTTATTACCATAAAATTTTCGAAAATGAAGCATCGTGAAATTTTGAGTGAAGAAGAATACAAATTCTTCGGTGAATTTCATGCACCGAAATTGATTGTCCAAGTGTCATATATACTACTGTCTCAGAAGATGATATTTCTTCAGAATATAGTTCTGATTCAGACAGTGTGAATATTAGACCAACAAAAAGATAAAAAACCTTAGCAATTGATTCTGATTCAGAAAGTGAAAATGAAACCCATTGTGCTGGAGAATGCTCCTTTGCTTCTACAGAAGTGGATTGAAGATAACATTTCATGAAATTAGAAGACTTTACATGTGTGTCAGGTGTAAGTATTGAATGTAATAACCTGCAAAGTGTTAGTGAAATAACAGAATTAATTTTTGGTAAGGACTTTTTCAAGTTGGTCGCTTCTCAAAGAAAGTTGTATCACGAACAGAATGAAAAATCGTATAAGAAGTATGAGAAGGCTTTGAAATGGAATGATGTAACCAATAGTGACGTGAAGAAGTTTCTTGGATTAATAATTTTGATGGGACAAATAAAGTCACACTGGAAAGAATATTGGTTGATTGATCCCTTACTTGAAACACCTATCTTTCCAAAGATTATGATGAGAAGAAGTTTGGAACAAATAATGATATTTCTTCACTTTAATGGTAGCTTGGAAACTCCACTTCCTGCAGACAGAATTTCAAAAGTTAAACCTCTTCTGGATTATTTTCCATCTGTATACCCAAACAAGAGCCATCACTTGTGGAGAGGATGACTCAGATTCAAAACCTATAATCGCGGAAAACATACAAAATATGGAATTTCGGTCAAGATGGATAGCAAATGCGAAACTGATATATATGCAAACTTGAGATTTACACAGGTGAAGGAAAGAAATTGCAAGAAACAATATTATCAGTCCTACAACCTTATCTTGGTTCGTGGCACCATATTTACCAAGACAGTTATTACAACAGTGTGTCCACATCTGAAATGTTGAAAAATAAAACCAGAGTTTTGGGGACTATAAGAGAGAATCCTGGTCTACCAAACCAATTAAAGGAGAAATCTAAAAATCTACAGAGGGGAGAAATGACATTCACATGGGAGGGAGACGTGATTCTTACATGGAAAGACAAGAGGTTAGTCCGCCTGGTGACAACGATTCATGACACCTCCATAGCATCTACAGGAAAGGAAGACAGGAGGATTGGTCATCAGATAACTAAGCCCACTTGTATATTAGAGTATAATAAATATATGAAAGGAGTTGATTGATCTGATCAATATTTGGCAAACTTCAGTATCCTCCAGAAAACTTGAAAATGGTATAAGAAAGTGGGTTTCTATTTGAGTAATTGTGGTTTATTCAATGCATTTAAAATTTATTGTAGCCTTAATGCACAGAGTAAAATGACTTACAAGCAATTTTTGTTAGCAGTAGCTAGATAATGTGTAACTGACCATTCTGGTGAATGTAGTGGTAGTACTGCACCTGGTCCTTCTTGTGGCATTTTTAAAAGAGCCGCCCACAAAGATCCACCTTGTTGACTATCAGGTAAAAGAAAAGAACATATTCTAGAGGAAATAATACCCACAGGATTAAAAAATGCCACCAGAAAGTGTAGGTTCTGCTCTTTTGTAATAAATGTTCTGTTCCTCTGCACAGAGGTGACTGCTATACTGCGTATCACACTTGAACGAAGTACTAGAATACTTTAGTAAGATATGTACAGAGTTTCAAATAAATACATTAAGTGCAAAAAAGTTGTTGATATTTACTCAAATGCGGGTGTTTAAATATTCACTTACATAACAAATTGCCGGCCACAGGCATTAGTTTCTGCCAAAATCCCCCAGTCAATAATGTGTTAAAATTTGTATGGAGACAAAAAAGACCCTGGATAGCCAAAGCAATCATTTTTAAAAATATTTTTGGGATGTGCCAGGTCTTAGTCACAGCATGCGGGATCTTCGTTGCCATGTGTGAGATCTTTGTTGTGGCATGCAGGATCTTTTTTAGTTGCGGCATGCGAGATCTTTGTTGCGGCATGCGGGATCTTTAGTTACGGCATGCGGGATCTAGTTTCCTGTCTAGGGATTCAACCAGGGCCCCCTGCATTGGGAGCATGGAGTCTTAACCACTGGGCTACCAGGAAAGGCCTGCCAAAGCAATCTTGAGAAAGAAAAAGGAAGCTGGAGGAATCAGGCTTCCTGAGTTCAGACTATACTACAAAGCTACAGTCATCAAAATAGTATGTTACTGCACAAAAACAGACAGATAGATCAATGGAACAGGATAGAAAACTCACAAATAAATGCATGCACCTATGGTCAGTTAATCTGTGACAAAGGAGGCAAGAGTATACAATGGAGAAAAGATAGTCTCAATAAATGGTGCCGGGAAAACTAGACAGCTACATGTACAAAAATGAAATTAGAACATTCTTTAACACCATACACAAAAATAAACTCAAAATGGATCAAAGACCTAAATTAAGACCTGATACTATAATACTCTTAGAAGAAAACATAAGCAGAACACTCTGACATAAATCACAGCAAAATCTTTTTCAATCCTTTGCCCAGAGTGATGGAAAGAAAAACAGATAAACAAATGGAACGTAATTATACTCAAAAGCTTTTGCACAGGAAAGCAAACCATAGACAACTAAATGACAACCCACAGAATGGGAGAAAATATTTTCAAATGATGTGACTGACAAAGGATTAATCTCCAAAATTTACAAACAGCACATGCAGCTCAATACCAAAAAAACAAACAACCCAATCAAAAAACTGGCCAAAGACCTAAATAGACATTTCTCCAAAGAAGACATACAGATGGCTGGGAGGCACATGAAAAGATTCTCAACATCACTAAGTATTAGAGAAATGCAAACAAAAACTACAGTGAGATACCACCTCACACCAGTCAGAATGTTCATCGTTAAAAAGTCTACAAACAATAGATGCTGGAGAGGGTGTGGAGAAAAGGGAACCCTCCTACACTGTTGATGGGAACATAAATTGGTACAAGCACTATGGAGAACAGTATGGAGGTTTCTTTCAAAACTAAGAATAGAGCTACCATATGATCCAGCAATCCCACTCCTGGATATATATTCAGAGAAAACCACGGTTTGAAAGGATACATCCTCCCCAATATTCATTGCAATGCTGTTTACAATAGCCAAACATGGAAGCAACCTAAATGTTCATTGGCAGATGAATGGATAAAGAAGATGTGGTACATGTATACAATGGAATATTACTCAGCCATTAAAAAGAATGAAAAAATGCCATTTGTAGCAACATGGATGGACCTGGAGATTACCACACTAAGTGAAGTCATTCTGAGAAAGTCAAATACCATATGATATCACTTATATGCAGAATCTAGAAAAAAATGATACAAATGAAGTTATTTACAAAACAGAAACACTCACAGACTTGGAGAATGAATTTATGGTTACCAGAGGGAATGGGTGGGGTGGGGGGAGGGATAGATTGGGAGTTTGGGATTGACATGTACACTACTAAATTTAAAATAGATAACCAACAAGGACCTACTGTATAATACAGGGAACTCAGCTCAATATTCTGTAATAATCTAAGTGGGAAAAGAATTTGAAAAAGAATATATACTTATGTGTATAACTGAATCACTTTGCTGTACACCTGTAACTAACACATCATTGTTAATCAACTGTACTCCAATATAAAATAAAAATTTTTTGAAAAAAGAAAAATATAATGGGTTATGATATAATAAAAGCTACCTACCTGACATTTTATCTAAGAATGCTTGCTTTATTCCTGCATATTAAATTGTTCCAGAAGTCATAGATAATCATTTGGTTAATAGCTTTTTAGAATCTCTATCCAAAATTTCTACTTAAACAAAAAATAATTTGTCCTACCTTGAGTTAGGAATCTTTACATAATAAAAAGGAAAATATTCTTCTAAAGAAGTATTGGCCAGCCTATTTATTAACCCTGTCCCTTTTAATAATTCTCTTCAAAATAAGTGTTTTCAGATATGCACCATGTCCTGAAAACTTTCATGGCATATTTTTCTTCATTTTAGAGAGAACTGTATGATGTGTTCATGTTTCCATCTTATGGCTAACATGAAAGAACCCAAAGTGTTTCTGTTTACTGGCTCAGCTATTTTAATGTTAATTTAAAGTTTCAACTGTTTTCAGTTTGGATCAGCTCGTTAATTATATCTGTTTATGCACAGCAGTAAACCCTGAGGCATTGTGGTAGAATATTCTCTTCTCCTGATGTTGACTCAACTGTCACTTGAATATTGTGGACTGCCTTTTGGTAGCCACTTCTCTCTTATATAGTTTCAATCTAATGGGTATTATTTAGAAGTTAGATTGATTTACAGACTATTTCATACTGAAACCTGTAAACATATAGGTTTATTTCTTTTCTTCATGTCCATAACTACATGTAACATTTTTGTTGAGCTAGAGGTTTCAGGAGGACCTGATTAAAACCTTTATACCTTTATTAGAATATTACTTTATAATTACACAGAATGATTAAAAATAGAGCTTAGTATGTGCGGTAAGCTTGTAGAGTTTCTTACTCATTTTTCTCACTTACTATGTCCAGAATCTGGTGCTTGGCCCATAATTGGCATTTCATATATGTTGTTGATTCATGAATACTTAGCATATTTAGTCAAAACAAGTATGTTGTGAATAACTACTTATGTCATTTCATTATTAATATTTTTCCAAAACAATTATATGCATAAATACAAATATTTTATTCTTTTCTAAACGTTACTTTTTAGTAGTCTGCTTGGGAATGGTAATCACTTTTATTTTCCTTTTCGTAAATTGCAGTAATTAATAACCACTTAGAATCTCATACATAGTATTTTAAATAGCTTTTACATTTATAGCATTAAGAAGTTCTTTAGGGCTTCCTTGGTGGCGCAGTGGTTGAGAGTCCTCCTGCCGATGCAGGGGACACGGGTTCGTGCCCCGGTCAGGGAGGATCCCACATGCCGCGGAGCGGCTGGGCCCGTGAGCCATGGCCGCCGAGCCTGCGCGTCCGGAGCCTGTGCTCCACAACGGGAGAGGCCACAACAGTGAGACCATAGACAACTAAATGACAACCCACAGAATGGGAGAAAATATTTTCAAATGATGTGACTGACAAAGGATTAATCTCCAAAATTTACAAACAGCACATGCAGCTCAATACCAAAAAAACAAACAACCCAATCAAAAAACTGGCCAAAGACCTAAATAGACATTTCTCCAAAGAAGACATACAGATGGCTGGGAGGCACATGAAAAGATTCTCAACATCACTAAGTATTAGAGAAATGCAAACAAAAACTACAGTGAGATACCACCTCACACCAGTCAGAATGTTCATCGTTAAAAAGTCTACAAACAATAGATGCTGGAGAGGGTGTGGAGAAAAGGGAACCCTCCTACACTGTTGATGGGAACATAAATTGGTACAAGCACTATGGAGAACAGTATGGAGGTTTCTTTCAAAACTAAGAATAGAGCTACCATATGATCCAGCAATCCCACTCCTGGATATATATTCAGAGAAAACCACGGTTTGAAAGGATACATCCTCCCCAATATTCATTGCAATGCTGTTTACAATAGCCAAACATGGAAGCAACCTAAATGTTCATTGGCAGATGAATGGATAAAGAAGATGTACATGTATACAATGGAATATTACTCAGCCATTAAAAAGAATGAAAAAATGCCATTTGTAGCAACATGGATGGACCTGGAGATTACCACACTAAGTGAAGTCATTCTGAGAAAGTCAAATACCATATGATACCACTTATATGCAGAATCTAGAAAAAAATGGTACAAATGAAGTTATTTACAAAACAGAAACACTCACAGACTTGGAGAATGAATTTATGGTTACCAGAGGGAATGGGTGGGGTGGGGGGAGGGATAGATTGGGAGTTTGGGATTGACATGTACACTACTAAATTTAAAATAGATAACCAACAAGGACCTACTGTATAATACAGGGAACTCAGCTCAATATTCTGTAATAATCTAAGTGGGAAAAGAATTTGAAAAAGAATATATACTTATGTGTATAACTGAATCACTTTGCTGTACACCTGTAACTAACACATCATTGTTAATCAACTGTACTCCAATATAAAATAAAAATTTTTTGAAAAAAGAAAAATATAATGGGTTATGATATAATAAAAGCTACCTACCTGACATTTTATCTAAGAATGCTTGCTTTATTCCTGCATATTAAATTGTTCCAGAAGTCATAGATAATCATTTGGTTAATAGCTTTTTAGAATCTCTATCCAAAATTTCTACTTAAACAAAAAATAATTTGTCCTACCTTGAGTTAGGAATCTTTACATAATAAAAAGGAAAATATTCTTCTAAAGAAGTATTGGCCAGCCTATTTATTAACCCTGTCCCTTTTAATAATTCTCTTCAAAATAAGTGTTTTCAGATATGCACCATGTCCTGAAAACTTTCATGGCATATTTTTCTTCATTTTAGAGAGAACTGTATGATGTGTGCATATTTTTCTTCATTTTAGAGAGAACTGTATGATGTGTTCATGTTTCCATCTTATGGCTAACATGAAAGAACCCAAAGTGTTTCTGTTTACTGGCTCAGCTATTTTAATGTTAATTTAAAGTTTCAACTGTTTTCAGTTTGGATCAGCTCGTTAATTATATCTGTTTATGCACAGCAGTAAACCCTGAGGCATTGTGGTAGAATATTCTCTTCTCCTGATGTTGACTCAACTGTCACTTGAATATTGTGGACTGCCTTTTGGTAGCCACTTCTCTCTTATATAGTTTCAATCTAATGGGTATTATTTAGAAGTTAGATTGATTTACAGACTATTTCATACTGAAACCTGTAAACATATAGGTTTATTTCTTTTCTTCATGTCCATAACTACATGTAACATTTTTGTTGAGCTAGAGGTTTCAGGAGGACCTGATTAAAACCTTTATACCTTTATTAGAATATTACTTTATAATTACACAGAATGATTAAAAATAGAGCTTAGTATGTGCGGTAAGCTTGTAGAGTTTCTTACTCATTTTTCTCACTTACTATGTCCAGAATCTGGTGCTTGGCCCATAATTGGCATTTCATATATGTTGTTGATTCATGAATACTTAGCATATTTAGTCAAAACAAGTATGTTGTGAATAACCACTTATGTCATTTCATTATTATTTTAATATTTTTCCAAAACAATTATATGCATAAATACAAATATTTTATTCTTTTCTAAACGTTACTTTTTAGTAGTCTGCTTGGGAATGGTAATCACTTTTATTTTCCTTTTCGTAAATTGCAGTAATTAATAACCACTTAGAATCTCATACATAGTATTTTAAATAGCTTTTACATTTATAGCATTAAGAAGTTCTTTAGGGCTTCCTTGGTGGCGCAGTGGTTGAGAGTCCTCCTGCCGATGCAGGGGACACGGGTTCGTGCCCCGGTCAGGGAGGATCCCACATGCCGCGGAGCGGCTGGGCCCGTGAGCCATGGCCGCCGAGCCTGCGCGTCCGGAGCCTGTGCTCCACAACGGGAGAGGCCACAACAGTGAGAGGCCCGTGTACCGAAAAAAAAAAAAAAAAAAAAAGAAGTTCTTTAGATTATAGCATTTAAACTTCATTTCGGTGTAGTGTTGAAAATATGCTTCTTTTAAAGTTTACTTTAATTCCTCATAGTGCTTTTAAAGATGAGAAAATCTTGGGGCTTAATGTACTTTGCCTTGGGTAATAATAGCTGATAGTGTGTGATAAAGGCTAGCTTTGAATCTGGTATTCTAAAGCCTATTATCTTAATTATCTTGACATCACCACAATGGAAAACTTAAGTAAAACTGAAATAGGTGAACCTTAGAGTGGGCATTCTTTCTTTCCTTTTCTGTTCTTCCTGTGTCCCTTTACTCCATGGTTCACTCTCGAGTATTTCTGTCAGGACTGTCCCTCTTTTTAAGTGTCTGTTCTCCATTCTTTACATTAAAAGCCAATTGGCAGGAATTCCCTGGTGGTCCAGTGGTTAGGACTCTGTGCTTCCACTGCGGGGGCTATGGGTTCAATGATCCCTGATTGGGGAACTATGTTCCCACAAGGCACGTGGCAAGGCCACAAAAAACAAAAACAAAAAACACCAATGGGTCAATTACTCAATCATCAGGTATTTACTGTGTACCCTTATGTGCTGTCGCTGCTGTAGGTGCTGTGAGGAAGAGTCATACACATAATTCCTAACTTTTAAGTAATTCATCTAGCTAGGACATCAAATTAACATTAATTAAACGTCTGCAAGACAGTATAGTGAACCATTGGCTGGAAGCTTGACAGGAATTTTATAAAGAAGGAAACAGGAAGGAACAATGGGCTTCAAAGAATCAGATTGAGTCTGTACCTTATAGGCAGATTAAGTTGGGGGAAATTATGTGGTTCTTTATTGGTGTAAATTAGTATAATATCTTTGGTATTTTAAAACTTGTATTTCAAACAAAAAATATAAATTGGCATACTATATTTGATTTTTTTAACATTCATATTTCAGAAAGCATGTAACGTTAAGTATTGAACAGTGAAAGGATGGATTTTATGATCTGTCGATTCTATTACCTTTTCATTATTTTACATACCACCAGGTTCTCACTTCCCTCCTTACCCGTTTTTAGTTCCTTAGTTGATTATCTAAACCACTCTCTTGTCTTACATCCTGTATTCTGTTTCACTTTCTTGCATTTTCAAACTTACTTAGTTAAATTATAGCTTTGCTTAAATGCAATCCTTTGTATTCCCCATCTGCACCCATGTAACTGAAGTTATCTGGGGAAAAATATACAACCATGATCCCTGGTGGTACTTTAAATTCTTAATCAGGGCTTCCCTGGTGGCGCAGTGGTTGAGAGTCCTCCTGCTGATGCAGGGGACATGGGTTCATGCCCCAGTCTGGGAGAATCTTGCATGCCATGGAGCGGCTGGGCCTGTGAGCCATGGCCGCTGGGCCTGCACGTCCGGAGCCTGTGCTCCACAATGAGAGAGGCCACAATAGCGAGAGGCCCACGTTCCGCAAAAAAAAAAAAAAAAAAAAAAAAAAAAAAAAAAAAAATATTCTTAATCATTAAATTCCATTGGACCCTTAATGCTGTTTAGCAGTCATGGATATTTCCCTAGTCTGTTTGCTCCTAGAAGGCTATTATATATCTTCTCTTTTCTCAGAGCCCCAGTGCATCCTCTTCCAACCTTATTCTTAAGGATGGCTTTACATCCTAATTCATTGAAAAAGTAGAAGCAATGAGCAAATAATTTCTACCAGCTCTGGGGTCCTTTACCCTATCTTCTCTCCTGTTGCATCACTAAACTCTCTATACTCCTGACTACAGCCAGCCCTCTAGTTGTTCAGGGAATCCTATCCCTTTTTGACTATATAGGGAAGTTGCTCCAGAAATTTTCTCCTCTTTCCTGTATCATCAAAATTACCTTCTTGTTGGATTATTAATGTCAGAATTCACTCACTTGGAAAATACTTATTGAGTGCTATATGTTAGTTCTTGGTGATAACAATATATTAGTAGAGCTTATATTCTAGTTGAAGAAACAGACAGTAAATAAGAAAGATATTAAGTTAGTCATCTCATATATACAAAGATGGAAACATGCTATGGGAAATAAACAGTAAAGCAGGTAAGAGGAGTTGGGGAGTCCTGGGTAAAGGATGCAGATTTCAGTACTGAGTGGCATGGTTGAGGTAGGCTTCAATATGAAGGTTAGAATTGATTTAAGACTTGAAGGAGGTGAGGAGTTAACTGTGGGGTTGTGTGAGGGGAAGAATGCCTGGCAGAAGGCACAACTAGACAAAAGGCCCTAAAGAGAGAGTGCAGTGCATTTCCTCAACAACACTGTCTGCTGCAGTGTCAGCAGACAGCCCTATCCTATTTTCTCTTGTTGTCCAATACCAGAAATCCTTTGCAATGTAGCTCAGGTGTACACCTAATAATAGCAGCTAACATTTATTGAAAACTTACTGTGTGTCACACACTACGCTAAGTATTACAATTATGTATTATTAATCCCTACATCAATTTTATGATGTAGGTACTCTTACTGCTTCCCATTTAATACTTGAAGACCAGAGAAATTAATTGACTTGTCCAAGCTTGCATCGTTAATGGTAGGGAAAAAAGTTGAATCCAGGCACAGTAGTGTTGAAATCCATACTTTTAGCCACTATACTATGTTCCTTTGTAGTCTTCCTAGATATAGATAATTGCTGACAGAATTTATCACTTCTGACTGACTGGCTCTAGGTGCTATAGATTACTAAGCGTTTTAGGGGGTGCATACTGTCAAAGGCTTATAATCTAGGTAGGGATAAGGATACCTTCTTAAAAAAGATAAATAGTAATATAAGATACTCTACGCTAAGTGAAAAATGAGGGGTACAATAATAAATAATGAGAATGTAGAGTGGAGAATGTAGTGAGAATGTTATGAGAATATAGCTTGGGGAATGGTCAGTCTAGGACCAGGTTGTTATAAAAGGAGTAGAATTTGATCTGGACTTAAAGGACAGGTATTCTTTTGGCTGTTGGGGATTACATATGGTTAGGGGTAAAATAAATGGAAAACATTCCAAATAGTAGTAGTAGCTGGATCAAAGGTATAGATAGAGGAAAGAGCAAGATGTATTTAAGGAAAGTTTAATAGTCCAATTTGGCTGGTTAATAGAGCATGTGACCAGAATGGGTGATGGATTGGAAAGGAATACTGAACTTAGGTTATGAACAAACAGCCTTGAGTGGAGATCCATAGAAATCTGTGAGGTTGCAGTGGTTTGTTTAGAATAGAGCTCTGTACTTCTCAACTGTTTACTTCTTGGTTTAAATATAAGTATATTCAAAGAGACATTTTATTTTATTTCTAGAATGCCAGTTAATGAAAACAGAACGACCAAAGCCAAACACATTTATTATCAGATGTCTCCAGTGGACCACTGTTATAGAGAGAACATTTCATGTAGACACTCCAGAGGAAAGGTAAGAAACTCATTTTTTCCATTTTGTGAAAAAGTGACAATCAGTCAAAAGGTGTATATGTATCTGACTTGACCACTTGTAAATATCTGTAAATATAGTTGTAAAATGCTGTAGTCCCCTGATTATTCTGTTTCTGGTATAACAGATAAATGACAGGATTACAAAAATACTAAATCAAAACCTCTAGAAGTGCTATAAGATGTACTTTTTAACAGAAAATAGAGCATTTAAAAGTTAAAATGTAAATTAAAGAGGGCATTTTAATCACCAAGCTACCTTTTAAAAATTATGTAATTGATTGTGTTCATATTTGGAATTCTAAGCCTGATGATGGCAAAAGGTTTCAAGTAGTGTGCCATTATGCAAGTGACTTCCTGGAGTGTTATGCTAAGAAGGAATCTGAGATTGGGTCTAAGCTCAGTGAGGAAAAAAAAAAATCGTGCTTGATTGGCATTGACTATCATCACTGCTAAAGAGGGGGTTGGCAAAATGTTAGTAACTAGCACACCAACTTCATCAGGCCCACATTTCATCCTCCTGATCTACTATCCTCCAATTCTGCCTTAATACCTTTTATTGGGTGGCTCTGATACTGAGTTAGGTCCAATAACCACAAAATCACTTTTCTACATGTTATCATATATGATCCAAATCAGAAACTTTGTGAAGTTAAATGTTATTAGCCTTATTTTCCAAATGAATAAATTAGGTCCTAAGAGACTTGTCTAAGATTTAAAACAAAAACAACTTCTTCCCCAAATGTAGTAAATAGTAAAGTATTATTTTAATAATACTCTTTTTGTCAATAAATAGTAAACAGTAATGTATGATGAATTACTTCAGGAAATATAGAAAAGAAGAAAAATAGAAAAGAATGAAAATTTACTCAGAATTCTAATTCTACAACCAGAGTTAGGGACTGATAATATTTTCTTTTATATACTTCCAGTCTTACTCTGTGCAGATATATTTAGGTCTTTGGTATACATAAAATTTGGTATGTCCTCCCTCCCCATGCATCCTTGTCTTCCCTGGCCATTTCTATGTGCTGGATCCTCAGTTTGCTTATGTCTCCACCCATAACCATTGTTGGGCTAGTTACCATGTATCTTTCAGATCTGAGCTTAAAATGTCACATTTCATACAAAACATTCTCTGACTCTTATAGAAGAGGTAGGACTCCCTTGCTATCTACTTAGTTATCTCCTCGTATCCTTTGTATCAAGTATATCTCCACTGTAATCTTTGTTTGCCTTTCTCACTTGACTATAAGATTCTTGACTAGCAAGTATCATATCTTCCTTGCTCATTATTTTATCTTTAGCACGCAGTCCAAGGTCCAATATAGTACTTGTTGACTGGCTGAATGAACGGAACTTTTCCCATGTCACTATATAGTCTTTGAAAATATTTTTCTTAGTGGATTTATAACATCCCATTGAAACATTAATTTTGCCATTTATGTTGGCAAAGCTGGACTTAAGCCATATCTTAATAATTATTACTAGTTTCTCAAAATAGTCTCAGCTTTTTTAGTACATTCTTTAAAAGTCTTTTTTTTTCTTTTTTTTTGGCGGTACATGGGCCTCTCACTGCTGTGGCCTCTCCTGTTGCAGAGCACAGGCTCCAGACGCGCAGGCTCAGCAGCCATGGCTTACGGGCCCAGCTGCTCCACGGCATGTGGGATCCTCCCGGAACGGGGCACGAACCTGTGTCTCCTGCATCAGTAGGCAGACTCTCAACCACTACGCCACCAGGGAAGCCCTAAAAGTTTTGATTAAAAACATAATATGAAATCTACATAACAAATTTTTAAGTTATGGTATAGTATTATAAACTATATGCACATTACTGTAGAGCAGATCTCTATAACTTTTTCATCTTGCATGGCTGAACCTCCATACCACTGAATAGCAACTCCCCATTTCCCTCTCCCACATCTGTCAACCACCATTCTACTTTCTACTTCTATGAGTTTGACTACCTCACCTTATAGATACCTCATATAAGTGGAAGCATACAATATTTGTCTTTCCGTGATTGTTTCATTTCACTTAGCATAACGTCCATGTTGTAGCATATGACAGGATTCCCTTCTTTTTTTTAAGATTATAATGTTCCATTGTATGTTTATACCATATTTTCTTTATCCATTCAACCATCAGTGAACATTTAGGTTGTTTCCACCACTTAGATATTTTGAATAATACTGCAGTGAACAGGGGAGTACAAATATCTCTTAGAGATCCTGATTTCAATTCTTTGGGATAAATACCTGGAAGTAGATTGCTGGATCATAGGGTAGTTTTATTTTAAAATTTTTTAATTAAAAATTTTTTTAAACTGAAGTATAGTTGATTTACACTGTTGTGTTAGTTTCAGGTATACAGCAAAGTGATTCAGTTATATATATAAATCTATTTTTTTTCAGATTCTTTTCCCTTATAGGTTATTATAAAATACTGAGTGTAGTTCCCTGTGCTATATAGTAGGTCCTTATTGGTTATGTATTTTACATATAGTAGTTTGTACCTGTTAATCCCAAACTCCTGTGTTAATTAATCTTTTGAGGAGCTTCCATAGTGTTTTCCATAGTGGCTGTGCCATTTTATATTCCCATCAGCAGTGCACAAGGGTTCCGATTTCTCCACATTCTCACAGTCTTTTCTTTCTTTTTTAACATCTTTCCTAGAGTATAATTGCTTTACAATGGTGTGTTAGTTTCTGCTTTACAACAAAGTGAATCAGTTATACATATACATATGTTCCCATATCTCTTCCCTCTTGCGTCTCCCTCCCTCCGACCCTGCCTATCCCACCCATCTAGGTGGTCACAAACCACCTAGCTGATCTCCCTGTGCCATGCGGCTGCTTCCCACTAGCTATCCACCCTACGTTTGGTAGTGTATATATGTCTTCATGACATTTTTTTTCCTTAGATTCCATATATATGTGTTAGCATACGATATTTTTTTGGTCCTCTTGACTTACTTCACTCTGTATGACAGACTCCAGTTCTATCCACCTCATTACAAATAACTCCGTTTCATTTCTTTTTGTGGCTGAGTAATATTCCATCGTATATATGTGCCACATCTTCTTTATCCATTCATCTGTTGATGGACACTTAACATGCTTCCATGTCCTGGCTATCGTAAATAGAGCTGCAATGAACATTTTGGTACATGACTCTTTTTGAATTATGGTTTTCTCAGGGTATATGCCAGGTAGTGGGATTGCGGGTTCGTATGGTAGTTCTATTTGTAGTTTTTTAGGGAAACTCCATAGTGTTCTCCATTGTGGCTGTATCAATTGACATTCCCAGCAGCAGTGCAAGAGTGTTCCCTTTTCTGCACACCCTCTACAGCATTTATTGTTTCTAGAGTTTTTGATGATGGCCATTCTGACCGGTGTGAGATGATACCTCATTGTAGTTTGGGTTGGCATTTCTCTAATGATTAATGATGTTGAGCATTTCTCTCATGTGTTTGTTGGCAATCTGTGTCTCTTCTTTGGAGATATGTCTATTTAGTTCTGCTGGCCATTTTTGGATTGGGTTGTCTGTTTTTTGGTATTGAGCTGCATGTGTGGCTTCTAAATTTTGGATATGAATCCTTTGTCAGTTGCTTCATTTGCAAATATTTTCTCTCGTTCTGAGGGTTGTCTTTTGGTCTTGTTTATGGTATCCTTTGCTGTGCAAAAGCTTTTAAGTTTCATTAGGTCCCATTTGTTTTTTTTTGTTTTTATTTGCATTTCTCTAGGAGATGGGTCCAAAAGGATCCTGCTGTGATTTATGCCATAGAGTGTTCTGCCTATGTTTTCCTCTAAGAGTTTGATAGTGTCTGGCCTTACATTTAGGTCTTTAACCCATTTTGAGTTTATTCTTGTGTGTGGTGTTAGGGATTGTTCTAATTTCATACTTTTACATGTAGCTGTCCAGTTTTCCCAGCACCACTTATTGAAGAGGCTGTCTTTTCTCCACTGTATATCCTTCCCTCCTTTATCAAAGATAAGGTGACCATATGTGTGTGGGTTTATCTCTGGGCTTTCTATCCTGTTCCATTGATCTATATTTCTGTTTTTGTGCCAGTACCATACTGTCTTGATTACTGTAGCCTTGTAGTATAGTCTGAAGTCAGGGAGCCTGATTCCTCCAGCTCCATTTTTTGTTCTCAAGATTGCTTTGGCTATTCGGGGTCTTTTGTGTTTCCATACAAATTGTGAAATTTTTTGTTCTAGTTCTGTAAAAAATGCCAGTGGTAGTTTGATAGGGATTGCATTGAATCTGTAGATTGCTTTGGGGAGTTGAGTTATTTTCAAAATGTTGATTCTTCCATTCCAACAACATGGTATATCTCTCCACCTATTTGTATCATCTTTAATTTCTTTCATCAGTGTCTTATAATTTTCTGCATACAGGTCTTTTGTCTCCTTAGGTAGGTTTATTCCTAGATATTTTATTCTTTTTGTTGCAATGGTAAATGGGAGTGTTTTCTTAATTTCACTCTCAGATTTTTCATCATTAGTGTATAAGAATGCCAGAGATTTCTGTGCATTAATTTTGTATCCTGCTACTTTACCAAATTCATTGATTAGCTCTAGTAGTTTTCTGGTAGCATCTTTAGGATTCTCTATGCATAGTCTCATGTCATCTGCAAACAGTAACAGCTTTACTTCTTCTTTTCTGATTTGGATTCCTTTTATTCCCCTTTCTTCTCTGATTGCTGTGGATAGAACTTCCAAAACTATGTTGAATAACAGTGGTGAGAGTGGGCAACCTTGTCTTGTTCCTGATCTTAGTGGAAATGGTTTCAGTTTTTCACCATTGAGGATGATGTTGGCTGTGG
>NC_041217.1:55139363-55139772 GCF_002837175.3 Physeter macrocephalus
ATTGTCAAAATCTTTCTCTGCATCTATTGAGATGGTCATATGGTTTTTCTCCTTCAGTTTGTTGATATGGTGTGCCACGTTGATTGATTTGCATATATTGGAGAATCCTTGCATTCCTGGAGTAAACCCCAGTTGATCATGGTGTATGATCCTTTTAATGTGCTGTTGGATTGAATTTGTCCGTTTCTTCCAGGTTGTCCATTTTATTGGCATAGAGTTCCTTGTAGTAATCTCTAATCTTTTGTATTTCTGCAGTGTCAGTTGTTACTTCTCCTCTTTCATTTGTAATTCTATTGATTTGAGTCTTCTCCCTTTTTTTCTTGATGAGTCTGGCTAACAGTTATCAATTTTGTTTATCTTCTCAAAGAACCAGCTTTTAGTTTTATTGATCTTTGCTATTGTTTTGTTT
>NC_041217.1:55139790-55168416 GCF_002837175.3 Physeter macrocephalus
TTAGTTTTATTGATCTTTGCTATCATTTTCTTCATTTCTTTTTCATTTATTTCTGATCTGATCTTTATTATTTCTTTCCTTCTGCTAAATTTGTGGATTTTTTGTTCTTCTTTCTCTAATTGCTTTAGGTGCAAGGTAACGTTGTTTATTCGAGATGTTTCCTGTTTCTTAAAGTAGGATTGTATTGCTATAAACTTCCCTCTTAGAACTGTTTTTCCTGCATCCCATAGGTTTTGGCTCGTCGTGTCTCCATTGTCATTTGTTTCTAGGTATTTTTTGATTTCCTCTTTGATTTCTTAGTGATCACTTCGTTATTAAGTTGTGTATTGTTTAGCCTCCATGTGTTTGTATTTTTTACAGATCTCTTCCTGTAATCAATATCTAGTCTCTTAGCGTTGTGGTCGGAAAAGATATTTGATACGATTTCAATTTTCTTAAATTTACCAAGGCTAGATTAGTGCCCCAAGATATGATCTATCCTGGAGAATATTCCATGAACACTTGAGAAGAAAGTGTATTCTGTTGTTTTTGGATGGAGTGTCCTATAAATGTGTCTTTTGGTGGGAGCATTTAATCCATTTACATTTAAGGTAATTATCAATATGTATGTTCTTATTACTGTTTACTTAATTGTTTCGGGTTTGTTCTTGTAGGTCTTTTCCTTCTCTTGTGTTCCTTGCCTAGAGCAGTTCCTTTAGCATTTGTTGTTAAGCTGGTTTAGTGATGCTGAATTCTCTTAACTTTTGCATGTCTGTAAAGTTTTTAATTTCTCCATTGAATCTGAATGAGATCCTGGCTGGGTAGAGTAATCTCCATATTAGGGAAGTTTTCAACTATAATCTCTTCAGATATTTTCTCAGTCCCTTTTTCTCTTCTTCTGGGACCCCTATAATTCGAATGTTGGTGCGTTTAATGTTGTCGCAGAGGTCTCTGAGAATGTCCTCAGTTCTTTTCTTTCTTTTTACTTTATTTTGCTCTGCAGTAGTTATTTCCACTATTTTATCTTCCAGGTCACTTATCCGTTCTTCTGCCTCAGATATTCTGCTATTGATCCCATCTAGAGTATTTTTAATTTCATTTATTGTGTTGTTCATCGTTGCTTGTTTCCTCTTTAGTTCTTCTAGGTCCTTGATTCTGAATTATTTTTCAGGTAGACTGCCTATTTCCTCTTCATTTGTTAGGTCTGTTGGGTTTTTACCTTGCTCCTTCATCTGCTGTGTGTTTTTTTGTCTTTTCATTTTGCTTATCTTACTGTGTTTGGGGTCTCCTTTTCGCAGGCTGCAGGTTCGTAGTTCCCGTTGTGTTTGTTGTCTGTCCCCAGTGGTTAAATTTGGTTCAGTGGGTTGAGTAGGTTTCCTGGTTGAGGGGACTAGTGCCTGTGTTCTGGTGGATGAGGCTGGATCTTGTCTTTCTGATGGGCAGGTCCACATCTGGTGGTGTGTTTTGGGGTGTCTATAGCCTTATTATAATTTTAGGCAGCCTCTCTGCTGATGGATGGGGCTGTGTTCCTGTCTTGCTAGTTGTTTGGCATAGGGTGTCCAGCACTGTAGCTTGCTGGTCGTTGAGTGAAGCTGGGTCTTGGTGTTGAGATGGATATCTCTGGGAGATTTTCACCGTTTGATATTACGTGGAGCTGGGAGGTCTCTTGTGGACCAGTGCCCTGAAGTTGGTTCTCTCACCTCAGTAACACAGCCCTGACTCCTGGCTGGAGCACCAAGAGCCTTTAATCCACATGGCTCAGAATAAAAGGGAGAAAAAAAAAGAAAGAAAGAGCGAGAGAGAGAGAGAAGGAGGGAGGAAGGAAGAAAGAAAGAAAGAAAGAAAGGGAGAGAGAAAGCGGCTAAAATAAGGTAGGATAAAATAAAATAAAGTTATTAAAATAAAAGTAATTATTAGGAACAAAAATTTTAAAAAGTAAAAAAAAAAAAAAAAACCCAGGGCAGTCAGAACCCTAGGACAAATGGTGAAAGCAAAGCTATACAGACAAAATCTCACACAGAAGCATACACATACACACTCACAAAAAGAGGAAAAGGGGAAAATAATATATCTTCCTCCCTAAGTCCACTTTCTCAATTTGGGATGTTTCGTTTTCTATTCAGGTGTTCCACAGATGCAGGGTACATCAAGTTGATTGTAGAGATTTAATCCACTGCTTCTGAGGCTGCTGGGAGAGATTTGTCTTTCTCTTCTTTGTTTGCACAGCTCCAGGGCTTCAGCTTTGGATTTGGCCCCTCCTCTGCTTGTAGGTCACCTGAGGGCCTTGCACAGCTCCAGGGGTTCAGCTTTGGATTTGGCCCCTCCTCTGCTTGTAGGTCACCTGAGGGCCTCTGCTCTTCGCTCAGACAGGACGGGGTTAAAGGAGCAGCTGATTCGGGGCCTCTGGCTCACTCAGGCCGGGGGGAGGGAGGGGTACGGATGCGGGGCAAGCCTGCGGCGGCGGCGGCCCGTGTGACTTTGCACCTGCCTGACGCATGCCGTGCGTTCTTCTGGGGAAGTTGTCCCTGGATCCCGGGACCCTGGCAGTGGCGGGCTGCACAGGCTCCCGGGAGGGGAGGTGTGGAGAGTGACCTGTGCTCGTGCACAGGCTGCTTGGTGGCTGCAGCAGCAGCCTTAGCGTCTCATACCCCTCTCTGTTGTCCACGCTGATAGCTGCATCTCACGCCCGTTTCTGGAGCTCCTTTAAGTGGCGTGCTTAATCCCCTCTGCTCGTGCAGCAGGAATCAAAGAGGCAAGAAAAAGTCTCTTGTCTCTTTGGCAGCTCCATGCGCGTCTCTGGAGCTCCTTTAAGTGACGTGCTTAATCCCCTCTCCTCGCGCACCAGGAAGCAAAGAGGGAAGAAAAAGTCTCTTGCCTCTTCAGCACCTCCAGACTTCTCCTGGACTCCCTCCCAGCTAGCCGTGGTGCACTAACCCCTTCAGCCTGTGTTCGCGCTGCCAGACCTCTCCCTGTGATCCAACCGAAGCCCGAGCGTCAGCTCCCAACCCCCACCCGTCCCGGCCGGTGAGCAGACAAGCCTCTCGGGCTGATGAGTGCCGGTTGGCACAGATCCTCCGTGCGGGAATCTCTCTGCTTTGCCCTCCGCACCCTGTTACTGCGCTCTCCTCCGTGGCTCTCTCACAGTCTTATAGAGGCCATTCTAACAGGTGTGACATGATGTCTCATGTGGTTTTGACTTGCATTCCCATGTTGATTAATAATGTTGAGCATCTTTTCATATAACTGTGATCATTTGTATATCTTCTTTGAAGAAATAACTGTTCAAGTCTTTTGGCCATTTCTAAAAGCAGGTTATTTGTTTATAGTAATCTCTTATAATCCTTTTTATTTCTGTAGTATCAGTTTTAATGTATCCTCTTCCACTTCGGATTTTATTTGAGTCTTCTCTCCTTTTTTTCTTAGTTAAGCTAAAGCTTTGTCAATTTTGTTGATCTTTTCAACAACCCAACTGTTACTTTCATTGTATATTTCTATTCTCTGTTTTGTGTGTTTCTGGTCTAATGTTTATTATTTTCTTCCTTCTGCTAACTGTAGGCTTAGTGTGTATGTATAAAGTTAGGTTGCTTATTTGAGGTCTTTGCTCTTTTTTAATGTAAGTATTTATAGCCAAAAATCTTCCATCTTAGTACCACTTTTGCTACAACCCATAAGTTTTGGTATATTGTATTTTTGTTTTCATTTGTCTCAAAATGTTTTTATTTCTCTTTTGATTTCTTCTTGAATTCATTGGTTGTTCAGTAGTATGTAATATGCACATATTTGCAGATTTTCCACTTTTCTTTCTGGTATTAATTTCTAGTTCTATTTCATTGTGGTCAAAAAAGATACTTGGTGTGATTTCAGTCTTAACTTTGTTAAGACTTGTTTTATGACCAAACATGTTATCCATCTTGGAGAGTGTGCACTTAAGAAAAATGTTTATTTTGCTGCTGTTGGGTGGAATGTTCTGTATATGTCTGTTAGAGCACTTTGATCTATATAGCATTGTTCAAGTTCTGTTTCCACATTGATCTTATGTCTGGATATTCTATCTGTTATTAAAAGAGGGATTTTGAAATCTCCTATTATTGTAATGCTGTTACTTCTCCAATTTTGTTAGTGTTTGTTTCATATATTGCTGTCTTGTTGCGTTCATACATATTTATAATTGTTATATCTCCCTGGTGAATTGACCATCTTATCGTTATATAATGTCATTCTTTGTCTCTTGTGACAGTTTTTGATATAAAGTCTATTTTGTCTGATGTAAGTATGGTTACCCCTGCTCTATTTTGTTTATCATTTTTGAATATCTTTTTCCATTCTTGTACTTTAACCTATGTATGTCCTAATATCTAAATTGAGTCTCTTTAGACAATGTATCATGGGATCTTTGTTTATTCATTCAGCCACCCTGTATCTTTTTATTGAGTTAAATACATTTATGTTTTCAAGGTAATTACTGATGGAGATTTGCCATTTTTTAAATTGTTTTCTGTTTGACTTGTTGCGTGTTTTTTTTTTTTTTTTTGGTGCTTTTCCTCTCCGGTTATCTTCCTTTGTGTTTCATTGATGTTTTTGTATTAACATGCTTTGATTTCTTTCTCATTTTTTCTTGTGTATTTTTATAGGTATTTTCTTTGTAGTTACCTTAGAGCTGATATAAAATATCTTAAAGTTATAGCAATCTATTTTAAAATGTTAATAACTTGACTTCAGTTGCATACAGACTTCTACTCTTTTACTTAAATTCTCATACTTTATGTTTTTGGTGTCATAATCACATCTTTTTATATTGAGTATCCATTAACATGTTTTTATATTTATAGTTTTTTAAATATTTTTGTCTTTTAACTTCTGTACGAGAATTAAGTGACATACCATTGTTACAGTATTCCAATGTTATTTATTTTTAATATCTTTGTGTTTCTGTCTAGTGTCCTTTTGTTTCAACTTGAAGGACTCCCTTCAGCATTTCTTGTAAGGCAGGTCTAGTAGTGATGAACTCCCTCAGCTTTTGTTTACCTGGGAAAGTCTTAATTTCTCCTTTATTTTTGAAGGAGAAAGTTTTGACAATTATTCATTCTTGGTTGGCAGTTTTTGCCTTTAAACACTTTGAATATATCATTTCACTGACTTCAGACCTGCAATGTTTCTGCTGAGAAATCCACTGCTAGTCTTACAGAGACTCCCTTGTAGGTGATGAGTAGCTTTTCTCTTGCTTCTTTAAAGATTCTCTCTTTGTGTTTGACTTTTGACAATTTCATTATAATGTGTCTTAGTGTAGACCTTTTTTTTGGTTCATCCTAGTTGAATCTGGATGTCCCTTTCCTTTCCCATATTTGGCAAGTTTTCAGCTATTATTTTTCCAAATAAGCTTTCTGCCCCCTTTTCCCTTTCTTCTCCTTCTGGGACTCCCATAATGCATTTAATGGTCCCTTTGATGGTACCTTATATGTCCCTTAGGCTTTCTTCACTCCTTTTCATTCTTTTTTCTTTTTGCTCCTTTACCTGGATAGTTTCAAATGACATGTTTTTGAGTTTGCTGATTCTTTCTTCTACTTGATCATGACTGCTGTTGAACCTGTCTAATTTTTCAATTCAGTTATTGTATTCTTAACCTCCAATTAAAATTATATATTCTCTCTCTGGAGATATTCTCATATTGTTCAAGTATCATTGTACTGAGGTCATTGAGCATCTCTCTTACAGTTATTTTGAATTCTTTGTGAGATAATTGATATACCTCTTTGTCTGTAGAGTCTGTTTCTGGAGAATTATTTAATTCTTTTAATTGGGTCATGTTTCCCTGTTTCTTCATTTGTCTTGTAAGTTTGTGTTGGGATCTGCACACTTGTAAAAACAGCCACCTGTCCCATCTTTAGAAATAGGCTTTGTGCAGGGAATGACCTTTACCAGTCAGCCCAGCTGCAGATTCTAGTGAACTCTTCAGCGTTGTCTGTGGATGTGACTTCTCTGGATTGGTGCATGTAAATCTCCAGTTAGAAAGACTTGCGGGTTTCTTTTTTCAGGAGCTCATAATCTCTTGCTCCTTCTAGTGCTTGTCTCCAGTACTGCAGATTCTCTGGAGCCACTGCAAGTCCCCTAGCTCTGTTTTGTTCTCAGCACCACCTAGGCTTCTAGATTATGCCAGGTCCCATCAGTGCTCCAAGTCAGATGAGATAGAACCCAGTCCCATGGGCAGTTCCCGAAAAACCAGAATATTGGATGCACACTGAACTCTCCTCTTTATCCCCTGAGGGAGAGGCTGCTTACTTTGGATACAGGAGCCTCTTAACTGATTTTTGGATTTCTCACAAAGGAAATTAATCTATGTATTGTTATTGAGTCAGTGTCTCTTTGGGGGGAAGGAGGATCTAGGGCTTCCTATTCTGCCATTTTTCTGATGTCTCCAGTGCATTCTTCAGGTTATTTTTTTAAAGTCTAAAGAAAATCTTCATTAGTATTTTAAATGAACTGCCTTAAACTTATAAATTAATTTGGAAAACAATGATACATTTATAGTATTTAGCATTACACTAGAGTACATGCTGTTTATATTTACTTAAATACTTTGGTAGAGTTTTTTCTCTATTTGAAATAGCGAGCTTATTTGTAGCTATTTCATATTTTTATTGCTTTTGTGATTAGGATGTTTGTCATTATTTTTTCTGATTTCTTGTGTCTAGAATGAAAGCTGTTGGTTTCTGTTTATTATGTAACTCAAAACATTTATTCTTTTGTTGATATAGCATCTTCAGGTAACACCAGTTTTGTCTCTTCCTTTCTGATCATATTATCTATTATTTCTCTGTGTTTCTATGAAATATTTAATAATTTTCATGACAGCAGATATACTTTTTTCTCTGATTTTAATAAATGCACTTCAAAATATTCACTTAAATATGATTTTTTATATATACTTTATTATGTCATACAGGAACATTGACTTTATGAAACAAGTCATTTCCTTTTCTTATAACTCATCACTTTGTCACCACCATGCCCCACTACACTTCCACCCACAATTACATGTTCACACATACATGCCCCTTGTGTTATAGTTATATTTATTTACCTGTAGTTTACCAAATACTAATAGTGGGTTCTCACATCACCTAGAGCTCTTTCTGGCTATTTTACCCCTATGATAGGAATACCTTCCTTTGTCTGTCTGTTCCTCACATTCTGTTCCTGTACCAACTCATTGTACATTTCCATTTATAAATCACCTTTCTCTTTTGATCCCCATCCCAAACTTTCCATTGTTTTTCTTAGACACCACTGTACTCAACACGTACTTGTTATATTTTACCTGTAACACCTTGTGATACTTATTCACAATACCAATAGGCTTCCCCTATCACTGTAAGTTCTCCCTACTCCATGCCTTATTTGAGCTTTAGCAGCACTCATATATTAGATATTTTAATTAAATACTTGTTTTCAGGTAAATGATTAGCTTATGAAAATTGTTTAGTTTTTGTATAAGTGGTATATACTTTAAGATGAATACGTTTTCATAGGGGTCTCTGTTCTGTTTTCTAAATTGACTGCATTTTCCAACATTACATAAGAATTAGAAAATTGGATACCTTCTTTCAGTTAGTGAGGTACTTGGGCCCAATATTCTTTTGCATATATATATATATATATATATATACACACACACACACACACACACACACTCACATACATATACCACACACACACATATGCATACATACACACACACATACTCTGTGTTGTTCACTTATGGTGAATTAAGTAATTTAGGTCAGTAATCCACCTAAGAACTTACTAGAAAAGCTGGACAGAATTTTCACAAAAGGGGTTGGGGGGAGGTGACATCCAAGAGCCAATAAGGATGTGAAGAATTATGGGCCAAAACACTCTGGAAGAAAGAAACCCAGAAAAGTGAGCCCACTCTTTCTCTAGGGGTATCTGCCAATTCTAGAAGACATGTCTGAGATGTTAAGATTTGGAGTAACAGTCAGATCTGTGAATCAAATTTTGGAATCCAGGGCCTACCAAAAGGAGATATGGTAAATGACTATATTTTAGGTTGGCACTCTAAAGGACTATACCCTAGAATGAAATGTAAACTGGATATAGACTTACCTTTTAAGGATTGAAGTCTAACATTAAATTATTTCATTCCTTAAATTTGGTTAACATGATCCCCTTTTGCGAGTCTCCTACGAGCCTGCTAAAAGCAAATCTCTAAAAGAAGATTATATCTTATTAGGCCTCAAACTATTTCCTTTTTCATGTACGTTGTTCAATACTCATTAAAAAAAACAAGTATACAAATATTCAAGACAGTGTGGCCAAAACCACAAAAACAAAACAGACAATAGAGTCAGAGTCATAGGGGCTCCAGATAATGGAGTTATCAGGCAGATTAAAATAAATATGTATTAGTATGTTCAAGGAAATAAAAGTTAAGGCTGAGAAATTCAGCATAGAGCTAGGAATTATAAAATAATGAATAAAATGAGAATTATAAAATTGAAAAATAAAATATTTAAAGTTCTTAGTGTTAGTGGGAGATTTTAGTAATAAATTTGGCCTAGCATTAGGGAAAGTTAGTGAACTCAGAAGATATGGTTCTAATAATATCCAGTTGAAAAGTGAAAAGATAGAAGGATAGAACATAAAGATAAATAAGAGCAGAATGTAAGATAAAGGGAATGCAGTGAGATGGTCTTACATAACACACAATTGGAGTCTCAAAAACTAAGAGTGAAAGAATGGGGCAGAAAGTATCTGAAGAGATAATGGCTGAAAACTTTCTAAAATGGCTAAAAAGATATCAAATCACTTATTCAAGATGTCCTATAAATCTTATGGAGAAAAAATAGAAGGAAAACCCACCTGGTTTTGTTAGACTTTTGAAAACAAAAGACAGTGGGAAAATCATCAAAGCACATAGAGATAAAAGATACTTTGCCTTCAGAGGAGAAACAATCAGATCAAGAGGTAAGAGATCAACAGAAACCACTGACATGGAATGTATAGAATGGAATGATAGTTGGAGTTAATGTACTGAAAGAAAGTAAGTGCTAATGACCTAAAATATTTTCCAGAAATAAAAGTAAAATGAAAATATTTCAGCTGAATACTTTAATAATTTCAGTCAAATATTGATAACAATTTAAGAGGTATGGCCAACATGGTGGAGAAGGGAGACGTTGAGCTCTAATCCTCCCACAGGCACATCAGAATTGCAACTGTTTACAGATGAGAACAACCTGAAGACTAGCAGGAGAGATTTTTCAAAACTAAAGATATAAAAGTGGGTAGGAGGAGTGGAGACAGTTGCAGAGGTTCTCCCCAAAGGGTGAGAGGTCCAAGCCTTACATCAGGATCCCCAGCACAGGATCCCAGCACAGGGATCCTCTTCCTGCACCAGGAAGAGGAGCACCCAGAATGTCTGGCTTTGAAAGTGAGCAAGACTCACATATGGGAGAGCTGGAGGACTATAGGAAACAGACTTGCTCTTAAAGGGCTCATGTAAAATCTCCCAGTGCAGAGGCCACAGAGGCAGTAATTTGAAGAGAGCCTGAGTCAGACCCACTTGCTGGATGATCGTGAGCCTCCCAGAGAGGCAGAAGGCAACTATGACTCCCCCTAGGGATACAGATGCTGGCAGCAGCCATTTTGGAGAGCTCCTTCTACCAAAAGGACACTGGTGCTGCTAAGCAGCATTTTGAAGTTTTCTCTCTAGATTATCAGCACTGGTAGCTTACCCACCCATCAGCCAGGAAGCACCAGCATGGAACCGAACAGGTCCTGGCTCTGCCCACCAGCCCCAGGGCCCCACACACCAGTGGGTCTGGATCAGCCTTGGGAGCCCTCAGGCACCACAGTCAACCTACTAGTGGGCCAGCACCGTCACTGGGACCTCCCAGAACCCACAAACAGCTGGCTTGGGACATGACCTAGCTATCCCACCAACTGGGTAGCACCCAAATACCCTGGGCCCTGCAGCTGGTGACCCCAGAACCTAGCCTTGACCACCAGCAGATAAGAACTAGCCTCAGCACCTCCTGGGCCATGAAGCCAGCTCTACTGGGACCCAGCCCCACCCACTAGTAGGCTGGCAGCCTCCACATGTCAGGGCCTGTTATCCAACCAACTCGGTGGTCAACACCCCCTACCACTGTGCCTATGGTGGTCAACCCTGCCACAAGAGAAGGGCCCATGCAGCCCACATGGAGGCACCATATAGTTCTGGTGACCAGAAGGAGGTGTGCTGCTAAGCCCCATATGATGACTCCTACATAAGGCCATTTCTCTAAATTGGGAAATGTAACCAACCTACCTAATACATAGAAATAAAAACAGAGAATTATGCAAAATGAGGTAACAGAGAAATATGTTCCAAATGAAGGAATAAGATAAAACCGCAGAAGAACTAAGTGAAGTAGAGGAAAGCAATTTACTAGATAAAGAGTTCAAGGTAATGATCATAAAGATGTTCAACATACTCAGGAGAAGAATGGATGGACACAGTGAGAAGTTTAACAAAGAGTTAGAAAATGTAAAGAAGAACCAAAGAAAGCTGAAGAATACAATAGCTGAAATAAAATATACACTAGAAGGAATCAATAGTAGATTAAATGATAGACGGAAAGATCAGTGAACTGGAAGGCAGAGAGTAGTGGAAATCACACAAGATGATCTGAAAAAAGAAAAAGGAATTTAAAAAAATAAAGTTAGTTTAAGAGACCTGGGGACAACATCAGGCATACTAACATTCACATCATAAGAGGTCCCAGAAGGAGAAGAGAGAGAGAAAGAGGAGAGAACTTACTTGAATAAATAATAGCTAAAAAATTCTTTAACCTGGAAAAGGAAACAGACATCTGGTCCAGGAGACATAGAGGCCAAAATAAAATGAACCTAAAGAGATTCATACCAATACATACTGTAATTAAAATGGCAAAATTTAAGAAAGAGAATCTTGAGAGTAGCAAGGGAAAAGCAAGTAGTTATGTACAAGGGAATGTCCTTAAGACTATGAGCTGATTTTTCAGTAGAAACTTTTGCAGGCCTGAAGGGAGTGTCATGATATATTTAAAGTGATGAAAGGAAAAAAATCCTACAATCAAGAATGCTCTCCCTAGCAATGCTGTCATTCAGATTTGAAGGAGAGAGAAATAGTTTTATAGACAAAATCTAGAAGAGTTCAGCAGCACCAAACCAGTTATACAAGAAATGTTAAAGGGAGTTCCCTGAGTGGGAAATAAAAGACCACAACAAGAAAACATGAAAATTAATAAAGGAAACATCTCATTGGTAACCAGGCAAATATATAATAATGATGGTACATCAATCACTTTTAAAGCTAGTAGGAAGGTTAAAAGACAAAAGTAGTAAAATCATTTATAGCTACAATAAGTAGTTAAGGGACACCCAAAACAAAATGATGTAAAATATTTCTAAAACATTAAATGTGTGTGTGGGCGTGGATTGTTAGAATGTGTTTGAAGTTAAGTGATCATCAACTTAAAATGATCACATACAATGTTAATATAATGCAAATATGATACTAAAGCTAGTCATCATGTCACAAGGGAAGAGAACAAAAGAAGAACCACAAAAACAACCAGAAAGCAATAAATAAAATGTCAGTAAATACAAAATGCCAATATATAGAGTTTAAAGCAAAGACTGTAGCAAGAGACAAAGAAGGATATACCTGATGATAAAGGGATCAAGAAGAACATATAAAAATTGTAAATATATATGCACCCAACATAGGAGCACCTAAATACACAAAGCAAATATTAAAGGGAGATATTGAAAATAACACAATAATAGGGACTTTTAACATCCCACTTACATCAATGGACAGATCATCCAAACAGAAAAATCAGTAAGACAATACTGGCCTTAAATTTCACATTAGACCAGATAATATACATACATACATACACTCACACAAACACACACACACACACACACACACACACACACACACACACATATACAGAGAGAGAGAGGATATTCCATCTAAACCCAGCAGAATACACATTCTTTTCAAGTGCACATGAAAGACTCTCCAGGATATATCACATGCTAGGCCACAAAACAAGTCTCAACAAATTTAAGAGGATTGAAATTATATAAAGCATCTTTTCCGTCTATGAAGGTATGAGACTAGAAATCACCTACATGGACACATGGCAGCTAAACAGTATGTTACTAAACAATCAGTGGGTCACTAAAGAAATAGAGGAAATAAAAGAATACTTTGAGACAAATGAAAATGGAAACACAACGATTCAAAATCAGTGGGATACAGCAAAAGCAGCTCTAAGAGGGAAGCTTGTACTAATACATGCCTACCTCAGGAAACAAAAAAAATCTCAAACAAGCACCCTAACCTTTCACCTAAGAAAACTAGGAATAGAAGAATAAAGAATAAACAAAACCTGGAGTTAGTAGAAATAAATAAATAATAAAGACCAGAGTAGAAATGAATAAAATAGAGACTGAAAAAATAATAGAAAATATCAATGAAACTAAAAGCTGGTTCTTTGAAAAAGTAAACAAAATTGAAAATCCTTTAGACAGACTCATCAAGAAAAAGAGAAAAGGGCCAAAATAAATAAAATCTGAAATGAAAGAGGAGACATTACAACAAAAACCACAGTAAAGAAAGGATCATAAAAGCAATCTGTGAACAGTTATACACCAGTAAAATGAACAACCTAGAAGTAATGGATAAATTACTAGAAATGTACAATCTGCCAAGACTGAATGAGGAAGAAATAGAGTATATGAACAGACCAGTTACCAGTAATTGAAATTGAATCAGTTTAAAAAGAAAAACAACTTTCCAACAAACAAAAGTTCAGACCAGACAGCTTTTCAGGTGAATTCTACCAAACACTTAAAAGAAGAGCTAATACCTATTCTTGTTAAGCTATTCTAAAAAAATTGAAGAGGGAGAAATGCTTAGATAAAGGGTGTTGGGAAAACTGGCTGCTTCATGCAAAAGAATGAAACTGAACTACTTTCTTAAACTTATATACAAAATAATCTCAAAATGAATTCAGTACTTAAATGTGAGACCTGAAAGCAAAAAACTCCTAAAAGAAAACAGTCAATATGCTCTTTTTAAAAAAAATATTTATTTCTTTATTTATTTATTAATTTTTGGCTGCATTGGGTCTTCGTTGCTGCACGCGGGCTTCTTCCAGCTGCGGCGAGCAGGGGCTACTCTTCATTGTGGTGCATGGGCCTTTCACTGTGGCGGCCTCTCCTGTTGCAGAGCATGGGCTCCAGGTGCACGGGCCTCAGTAGTTGTGGCACGAGGGCCCAGCAGCTGTGGCTCGTGGGCTCCAGAGCGCAGGCTCAGCAGGCTGTGGCACACGGGCCTAGTTGCTCCATGGCATGTGGGATCCTCCCGGACCAGGGCTCAAACCCATGTCCCCTGCATTGGCAGGCAGACTCCCAACCACTGTGCCACCAGGGGAGCCCTCACTATGCTCTTTGACATCAGTCTTAGCAATACTTTTTTGATAGGTCTTCCCAGGCAAGAAAAACAAAAGCAGAAATAAACAAATGAGAATATATCAAACAAAAGCTTCTACACAGTGAAGAGAACCATTAACAAAACAAAAAGGCAACTTACTAAATGGGAGAAGATATTTGCAAATGATATATCCAATAAAGGGTTAGTATTCAAAACACATAAAGAACTCCCACACAGTTCAATATCAGGAAAACAATCTGAATAAAAAATAAGCATAGGATCTGAATAGACATTTTTCCAAGGAAGACATACAGATGGCCAGAAGACCCATGAAAAGATGCTCAAAATCACTAACTACCAGGAAAATGGAAATCAAAACCACAATGAGATGTCACCTCACACCTGTTAGAATGGAAATTATGAGAAAGATAAGAAATAACAAGTGCTGATGAGGATGTGGGGAAAAGGGAACCCTTGTACACTGTTGGCAGGAATGTAAATTGGTGCAGCCACTATGGAAAACAATATGGAGGGTCCTCAAAAATTAAAAATAGTGCTACCATCCAATCTAGCAAGTTTCCTTCTAGTTATTTTTCTGAAGAAAATGAAAACACTAATTTGAAAAGATGTATGCACCCTTGTGTTCATTGCAGTATTATTTAAAGTAGCCAAGCTATGGAAGCAACCTTAGTATCCATCCACAGAGGAATGGATAAAGAAGATGTGGTATGCATATACAATGGGAAAAAGAATGAAATCTTGCTATGACAACATGGATGAACCTAAATGAGTATTATACTAAGTGAAGTAAGGCAGACAAAGACAAATACCATATGATTTCAGTTATATGTGGAATCTAAAATATAAAACAGAAACACTCATAGATATGGAGAACAAACAGGTGGTGGCCAGATAGGGAAGATGCAAAGTAAAAAATAAAGGTACCTATGTGATGTAATGAATGCTTATTAGCTTTACTGAGGTATTCAGTTCACAATGCATATTTATATTTTTAAAGGAATTTTAAAGTGCAGAGCAGATAAAAGATTACTGATACAGTTTGTTACCAGCAGGCCTGCTGTAAAGGAAATCCTTCAGACAGAATAAAAATCATTCCAAATGGGAGGAAAGATGTAAGAATAAATGAAAAACAATTAAAATAGTAAATAAGTTGATAAAGCCAAATGATTATTGATCTTACGAACAATAATAATATATTTTCTGGTTTGATTATATAAAGAATAAAACAAATCTGAAATAATAGCATAAATTGAGGTTGACGGGAAAATGGAGTTCATTTCTAGAGACATCACCACGTTTTCTGGGAAGAGTTAGAAGTATTGATATATTAGACTTTGCTAAGTCAGGGATGAATGTTATAATTTCAAGGATAACTTCTAAAAGGAAAGGAAGGGTATGATGATCACCAAGATAATATGAAGATAAATAGAGTCATAAAACATTAATGAATCTGTTTTACATTATATAAGTGAACTCTGTGTAAGTTAAGAGTGTATTTTAAAATAATGCAGAATAAGATGGCTGAAAACCCTGAAGGAAAACTAAACTGGAATCCTGAAAAAAGTATAAAATAATAAAACAAAACCAGAAAAGCAAAGAGGAAAATAAGAAGAGGAAACAAGCAGAAAAAAATAAAACAGTGGACTCTTGTGCAACCATGTAAATAATTGTATTAAATATTAATGTATTTAACACTGCAGTTAAAAGGCAGAGAATTTCAGAATTGATGAAAATGCAAGGTTTACTTAAATACTCTCTGTAAGAGATGTACTTTAAATATAAAGAGAGCTAGGTTGTATCATGCATTCATTAAGTGTAAAAAGGAGATTTGCTATATTATATGAGATTTCAAAATAAAATATTACTAGAAACTAGTAAGACAGCTATGGTAAAAGGGTCGATTGATCTGGATGATATACAATTATTAATATGTATGCATACAGTAACAATTAAAAAGAGAACAGACAATCCCACAATCATATTTGGAAATTTAAAAATTTTTTTCAATAAGAGCCACTAGACAAAAAATCAACAAAGACATAGAATTATACTACCCCCATGATGTAATTGATATTTACAGACTACTACACCCAAAATTGGCAGAATAAACAGTTTTCAAATGCATATGGTTAATTCACCAGGATTAATTGTATCCTGGTTTATAATCCTGGATTATAAAATGATTGATTAGAAATCAAGTGAATAAGGAAACCAGAAAAGCTGCAGGTGTTTGGAAATTGAATAACATACCTCTTAGTAATCACTGAGTCAAAAACAAAATTCAAAAGAGCCATTACAAATTACAGCTGATCTTTGAACAATATGGGTTTGAACTGCACTATTCCACTTATATGTGGATTTGTTTTCAATAAATACATACTCCAGCACTACACAATGCTTAGTTGGTTGAATCTGAGGATGCAAAACCACAGATACAGGGGGATTCAATATGGCAGAGTAGGAGGACGTGGAGTTCTTGTCTTCTCACAACTAGGGCCTCTACCAGGAGCAGGTGGGGGAGCTCGCACACCTGGGGGGACGGGAGGAACCCCCGAGTGATTGGGTAGGACGTTGGGGGAGGGAGGGGGGAGGAGAAGTGGAGGCCAGACAGGACCAGTGCCCCTGAGGGGTGGCTGGGGGAGGGGAAGAGTTCCCACACCTGGAGGGGCCCACTCACAGAGAGAGGATCAACAGGGACAGGGAGAGACTCTCAAGGGATCAGAGGATTGGAAGGGAACACGGCCAGTGTTTCCCCTGCCCACTCAGGCCTAGGCAGTCTGCTGAGGTCCAGGGCTTGATCTTCTGCCCTCTGAGGGCCCCTCCGGCTGCATGGGTCCTGGGGACGTGGCAGGGAGGGGGAGGAAAAGTAGAGGCTAGATGGGGACTGGTGCCCCTGAGGGATGGCTGGGGGAGGAGAGGGGTTCCCATGCTCGGGAGGGGCCCACCCATGGTGAGGAAATCAGTGGAATGGAGGGAGACCTTCTCGGGATTGGAGGATCAGAAGGGAGCACAGCCAGCATTTCCCACACCCACTCAGGCCCAAGGAGCCTGGTGAGGTCCAGCACCTGATCCTCTGCCCTCCAAGGCCCCCTCTGGCCATGTGGGGTCTGGGGGCATGGGAGGGAGGGAGGAAAAGTAGAGGCAAGAAGGGACTGATGCCCCTGAGGGACAGCTGGGGGAGGGGAGGGTCTGGGGGAGGGGTCACCCTGAGGCCCCTCTGGGGGCCTAGGCCCCGCCCCACCACCATCCCCCCAGGGCCTCTTCCACCCGCCTAAGCCTAGGCCCTGCCCCTGCCTAGCCCCGCCCCCCACAGCCAAGCCTTTTTTTTTTTAAACAGCATGAGGAAGTGGGTTTTATTCCAGAAATGCAACATTGATTAATATTAAGACTCAATTAAGTTGAATATACCACATCAATAGAATAAAGGACAAAAACCACATTATCATCTCAGTAGCTGCATAAAAAGCATTGGGCAAAATTTAACATCCCTTCATGATAAAAACACTCAAACTAGAAATAGAAAGAAACATCTTCAACCTGATATAAGACATCTATGAAAAACCCACAGCTAACACCGTACTTAATGGTGAAAGACAGAAATGCTTCCCCCTAAAATCAGGAACAATGCAAGAATGTCATCTCTCACCACTTCTATTCTACATTGTTCTGGAGGTTCTAGACAGGGCTATTAGGCAACGGAAGGAAATAAAATAACTCTACATTGGAAAAGAAGTAAACCTTTTCTATTTGCAGATGACATAATCCTGTGTATAGAAAATCCTAAAGAACCCCCGCCCCCCCGAACAAAACTATTAGACCTAATACAGGGGCTCAACAAGGTTACAATACAAGATCATATAAAAAAATCAATTGTATTTCTGTACACTTACAGTGAATAATTCAAAAATGAAATTAAGAAAACAGTTCCATTTACAATAGCATCAAAAGGATAATATACTTAGGAATAAATTTAACAAATGACATACAAGACTTGTACACTGAAAACTACACAAACATTGTTGAGTGAAATTAAAGAAGATCTAAATAAGTGGAAAGGCACCTCACATTTACAGATTGGAAGACTTAGTGTTAAGATGGCAATACTCCCCTAGTAGACCTACTGATTCAATAAAATCCCTATCAAAATTTGAACTGCTCTTTCCCCCCAGAAATTAACAATCTGACCTTGGAATTCTAACAATAACAAATAAAAGGGTCCTGGAATGGATGGAACAGTCTTGATAAAGAAGAACAAAGTTCAAGTACTTACACTTCCCAATTTCAAAACCCACTACAAAGCTACTATAATCAAGACAGTATTGTACTGACATAAGGATAGTATATAGACAGATAATGGAATAGAATGGAGAGTCCAGAAACAAACCCATATCTCTGTGGTCAATTGATTATTGTCATGGGTGCCAAGGCCATTCAATGGCAGAGAATAATGTTTCAACAAATGGTCTTGGGATAACTGGGTGTTCTCATGCAAAAGAATGAATTTAGACCTATACCTCACACTGTATACAGCAATTAACTAAAAATTGATCAAAAACCTAAATGGAAGAGCTAAGACTATAAAACACTCAGAAGAAAACATAGATGTAAATGTTAATAATCTTGGATTAGGCAATGATTTCCTAGCTATGATACAAAAAGCACAAGCAAGAGAAGAAACAAAAATAGGTAATTTGGAATCATCAAAATTAAAACTTTTATCCTTTAAAGGACACTGTCAAGAAAGTGAAAAGACAACCCTTAGTATGGGAGAAAATGTTTGCAAATCATATACGTTATAAGGGACTTGTATCTAGAAAATACAAAGAAATCTTACTACTCAATACAAAAGACAAATCACACAATTAAAAAATGGACAAAGGATTTGAATAGAAATTTCTCCAAAGAAGATATACAAATAGCCCATGAGCACATGAAAAGGTGCTCAACATCATTAGCTTCAGGAAAACAAAAATTGAAGTCACAATGAGATACCACTTCACACACACTGGGATAGCTACAATAAAACAGACAGATAATAGCAAGTGTGGAGAAATTGGAAGCCTTATACAGTGCTGGTTGGAGTGTAATATGGTACAGCTGCTTTGGAAAACAATACGGCAGGTCCTCAAAAGTTAAATATGGAGTTACCATATGACCTAGCAATTCCTCTGCTAGGTATATACGACAAAGAAATAAAAACTTATGTATACTCAAAAAAACTTGTATATGATGTTCATAGTAGCATTATTCATAATTGCCAAAAAGTACAAACAATAGAAATATCCATGAACTGACAACTGGATAAATAAATATGGTACATTTTTACAATGTAATGTTATTCAAAAATAATAAGAAATGAAGTACATCATGGATGAACCTTAAAAACATTTTGTTAAATCACAAGAAGCCAGTCGTAAAGAACAATATATTGTATGATTCCATTTATGTGAAATGCTCAGAACAGGAAGACAGACAGAAAGTACATTGGTAGATGCCTAGGGTTAGGGTTTCTCATTGGGGTGATTAAAATGTTCTTAAATGTGCTTAAGTTGTAGTGATGGTTGCACAATTTTGTGAACATACTAGATATCACTGACTTGTTCACATTAAAGGAGTACTTTGTGTGATATGTGAATTATATTCCAATAAAGCTGTTAAAATAGATATAAGTAAATAAATTAATTAAATAACACTTCAGTCCATGTCAGATATTCCAGTAATCTGAAAGCTTCTCTGGAAATGACTGCTGTGATGCATGGATTGTGGTATCTTGGCTCCTAGGGCAGAGGTTGGGCCTGAGCTCCTGTGGTGGGAGCGCTGAGTCCAAACAGCTGGACTAACAGAGAAGCTCAGACCCCAGGGAATCTTAATCGGAGCGAGGTCTCCTGGAGGGCCTCATCTCAGCACCAAGACCCAGCTCTACCCAACTGCCTGCAAACTCCAGTGCTAGATGCTGCAAGCCAAACAGCCAGTAAGACAGGAACACAGCCCCACCCATCAAGAAAAAAAAGAGATGACAAAGACATGTTACAGATGGAGGAGCAAGATAAAAACCTACAAGACCAAATAAAAGAAGAGGAAATAGGCAACCTACCTGAAAAAGAATACAAAGTAATGATAGTAAAGATGATCCAAAGTCACAGAAATAGAATGGAGGCACGGATCAAGAAGATACAAGAGATGGTTAACGAAGACCTAGTAGAACTAAAAACCAAACAAACAGTGAATAACAACACAATAACTGAAATGAAAAATACACTAGAAGGAATAAATAGCAGAATAACTGAGACAGAAGAATGGATAAATGAGCTGGAAGATAGAATGGTGGAAATAACCGCTGAGGAGCAGAATAAAGAATGAAAAGAACTGAGGACAGTCTCAGAGACCTCTGGGACAATATTAAATGCAACAACATAACAAATTATAGGGGTCCCAGAAGAAGAATAGAAAGAGAAAGGGTCTGAGAAAATACCTGAAGAAATTATAGTTGAAAACTTCCCTAACATGGGAAAGGAAATAGCCACCCAAGTCCAGGAAGCACAGAGAGTGCCATATAGGATAAACCTAACATACTAGATATCACTGACTTGTTCACATTAAAGGAGTACTTTGTGTGATATGTGAATTATATTCCAATAAAGCTGTTAAAATAGATATAAGTAAATAAATTAATTAAATAACACTTCAGTCCATGTCAGATATTCCAGTAATCTGAAAGCTTCTCTGGAAATGACTGCTGTGATGCATGGATTGTGGTATCTTGGCTCCTAGGGCAGAGGTTGGGCCTGAGCTCCTGTGGTGGGAGCGCTGAGTCCAAACAGCTGGACTAACAGAGAAGCTCAGACCCCAGGGAATCTTAATCGGAGCGAGGTCTCCTGGAGGGCCTCATCTCAGCACCAAGACCCAGCTCTACCCAACTGCCTGCAAACTCCAGTGCTAGATGCTGCAAGCCAAACAGCCAGTAAGACAGGAACACAGCCCCACCCATCAAGAAAAAAAAGAGATGACAAAGACATGTTACAGATGGAGGAGCAAGATAAAAACCTACAAGACCAAATAAAAGAAGAGGAAATAGGCAACCTACCTGAAAAAGAATACAAAGTAATGATAGTAAAGATGATCCAAAGTCACAGAAATAGAATGGAGGCACGGATCAAGAAGATACAAGAGATGGTTAACGAAGACCTAGTAGAACTAAAAACCAAACAAACAGTGAATAACAACACAATAACTGAAATGAAAAATACACTAGAAGGAATAAATAGCAGAATAACTGAGACAGAAGAATGGATAAATGAGCTGGAAGATAGAATGGTGGAAATAACCGCTGAGGAGCAGAATAAAGAATGAAAAGAACTGAGGACAGTCTCAGAGACCTCTGGGACAATATTAAATGCAACAACATAACAAATTATAGGGGTCCCAGAAGAAGAATAGAAAGAGAAAGGGTCTGAGAAAATACCTGAAGAAATTATAGTTGAAAACTTCCCTAACATGGGAAAGGAAATAGCCACCCAAGTCCAGGAAGCACAGAGAGTGCCATATAGGATAAACCTTAGGAGAAACACACCAAGACACATATTAATCAAACTAACAATTAAATTCAAAGAAAAAAATTAAAAACAGCAAGGGAAAAGCAACAAATAAAATACAAGGGAATCCCTATAAGGTTATCAGCTGATTTTTCAGCAGAAACTCTGCCGGTCAGAAGGCAGTGGCAGGATATATTTAAAGTGATGAAAGGGAAAAACCTACAAGCAAGATTACTCTACCCAGCAAGGATCTCATTCAGATTTGATGGAGAAATCAAAAGCTTTACAGACAAACAAAAGCTAAGAGAATTCAACACCACCAAACCAGCTTTACGACAAATACTAAAGGAACTTCTCTAGGTGGGCAACACAAGAGAAGAAAAAGACCCACAAAAACAAACCCCAAACAATTAAAATGGTAATAGGAACATACATATCAATAATAGCCTTGAATGTAAATGGATTTAATGCTCCAACCAAAAGATACAGACTGGCTGAATGGATACAGAAACAGGACCCATATATGCTGTCTTCAAGAGATCCACTTCAGACCTAGGGATACATACAGACTGAAAGTGAGGAGATGGAAAAAGCTATTCCATGCAAATGGAAATCAAAAGAAAGCTGGAGTAGCAATACTCGTATCAGATAAAATAGACTTTAAAATAAAGACTTGTACAAGAGACAAGGACACTACATAATGATCAAGGGATCAATCCAAGAAGAAAACATAATAATTATAAATATTTATGCACCCAACATTAGAGCACCTCAGTACATAAGGCAAATGCTAACAGCCATAAAAGGGGAAATCAACAGTAACACGATAATAGTGGCGGACTTTAACACACTATGTACACCAATGGACAGATCATCCAGATAGAAAATAAATAAGGAAACAGAAGCTTTAAATAACACAATAGAACACATAGATTTAATTGATATTTATAGGACATTCCACCCGAAAGCAGTAGAATACACTTTCTTAAGCGCACAAGGAACATTATCCAAGATAGATCACATCTTGTGTCACAAATCAAGCCTCGGAAAATGTAAGAAAATTGAAATCGTATCAAGTATCTTTTTTGACCACAACGCTATGAGATTAGAAATCAGAGGAAAAAAGCTGTCAAAAACACAAACACATGGAGGCTAAACAGTGTGCTACTAAAAAACCAAGAGATCACTGAAGAAATCAAAGAGGAAAGAAAAAAATACATAGAAACAAATGAAAACAAAAACACAATGACCCAAAACTGTGTTTCCAAAACACAGGAAAAGCACTTCTAAGAGGGAAGCTTATAGCAATTGAATCTCACCACAAGAAACAAGAAAAATCTCACATAAACAATGTAACCTTACACCTAAAGCAACTAGAGAAAGAAGAACAAAGGAAACCCAAAGTTAGCAGAGGGAAAGAAATCGTAAAGATCTGAGCAGAAATAAATGAAATAGAAATGAAGAAAACAATAGCAAAGATCAATAAAAACAAAAGTTGGTTCTTTCAGAAGATAAACAAAATTGATAAACCTTTAGCCAGACTCATCAATAAAAAAAAGGGAGAGGACTCGATAAAGTTAGAAATGAAAAAGCAGAAATTACAACTGACACTACAGAAATACAAAGGATCATGAGACTAATACAAGCAACTATGTGCAAATAAAATGGACCACCTGGAAGAAATGGACAAATTCTTGGAAAGGTACAATCTTCCAAGACTGAACCAGGAAGAAATAGAAAATATAAACAGACCAATCATAGGTACTTGAAATTGAAACTGTGATTGAAAATCTTCCAACAAACAAAAGTCTAGGACCAGATCACTTCACTGGCGAATTCTATCAAATATTTAGAGAAGAGTTAACACCTATCCTTCTCAAACTCTTCCAAAATATTGCAGAGGGAGGATCACTCCCAAACTCGTTCAACGAGGCCACCATCATCCTGATACCCAAACCAAAGATATCAGAAAAAAAAGAATTACAGACGAATGTCACTGATGAGCATAGATGCAAAATGGTGCTTAGAGGGAAATGTATCACCTCAAATGCTTGATATGAAAAGAAGAAAGTTCTGTAATCTTTAAGTTTCCATCTTAAGAAAGTAGAAAATTAGAGTAAATTAATCCCAGAGCAATCCGAAAGAAGGAAACAATAGAGAGTAGAATTCAATTAAATAGAAAGCAGAAAAATAATAGGGAATATTCCATAAACAAAAGTTAGTTCTTTGAAAATACTTAATAGAATCAAAAAATGTCTTGGAAGGTTGTTAGGAAAAAATAGAAAAAAGAGGGAAGACACAAATTACTGATACTGACCCCTAGAAAACATTGGCAAACTTGAACAGCTCAATATCAATGAACAGTATTAAGTTTGAGTAAAAAATTTTTCCTGAAGAAAAACTCCAATTCCAGATAGCTTCACTGTTTACTTCTGTCAAATATTTGAAGAGGAAATATTACCAAGCCTACACAATTAATTACATAAAATAATGGATGTGGGAACCCTTCCCTTCTCATTTTATAAGGCTAGTGTCATCCTCATTCCAAAAAATGGTCAGTGCTATCATAAGAGAGAACTATATCAACAAAATATTAGCAAACCAAATCCAACAACACATAAAAAGATCATACACCATAAGCAATTGGGATTCATCCCAAGTTCACAGGATGGTTCAACATACACAAATCAGTCAATGTGGTACACCACATAAAAGCTGAAAAACACATGATCATCTCAATAGATGCAGAAAAAGCATTTGACAAAATTCAACATGTATTCATGATTTAAACTCTTACAAAAGTGGGTATAAAGGGAACATATCTCAAGATAATAAAAGTTATTCATGACAGACCTACAGCCAATATAATACTCAGTGGTGAAAAGCTGAAAGTTTCCCGCCAAAATCTGGAGCAAGACAAGGATACCCACTCTCACCTCTTCTATTCAACATAGTATTGGAAGTCCTAACCACGGCAGTCAAACAAGAAAAAGAAATAAAAGGTATCCAGGGCTTCCCTGGTGGCGCAGTGGTTGAGAGTCCGCCTGCCGATGCAGGGGACACGGGTTCGTCCCCTGGTCTGGGAAGATCCCACATACCGTGGAGCGGCTGGGCCCGTGAGCCATGGCTGCTGAGCCTGCGCCTCCAGGGCCTGTGCTCCGCAATGGGAGAGGCCACAGCAATGAGAGGCCTGTGTACCACACACACACACACACACACACACAAAAGGTATCCAAACTGGAAGGGAAGAGGTCAAATTGTTATTATATGTAGATGATAATATACTATATATACAAAACCCTAAAGACTCCACATAAAAACTACTAGAAATGATAAACAAATTCAACAAGGTAGCAGGATACAAGATTAACATACAGAAATCGGTTGCATTTCTTTTCACCAATGATGAACTATCAGGGAATGTAAAAAAACAATACCTTTAAAAATTGCACCCCCCAAAATACAATACTTATGAATAAATTTGATCAAGGAGGTGAAAGACTTATACACTGAGAACTACAAAACATTAATAAGGGAAACCGAAGATAATTCAAAGAAATGGAAAGATATCCCATGCTCTTGGATTGGAAGAATTAATATTGTTAAAATGGCTATACTATCCAAAGCAATCTACAGATTTAATGCAATCCCTATCAAATTACCCATGACATTTTTCACAGAACTAGAACAAATAATCCTAAAATTCATATGGAACCATAAAAGACCCAGAATGACCAAAGCAATCCTGAAGAAAAAGAACAAAGCAGGAGGCATAATGCTCCCAGTCTTCAGACAATACTACAAAGCTACAGTTATCAAAACAGTGTGGTATTGGCACAAAATCAGACATATGGATCAATGGAACAGTACAGAGAGCCCAGAAATAAACCCACACACCAATTGTCAATTAATCTTCAACAAAGGGGGCAAGAATATACAACAGGGAAAAGCCAGTCTCTTCAGCAAGTGGTGTTGTGAAAGTTGAACAGCCACTTATAAATCAATGAAATTAGAACACACCCTCTCACCATACACAAAAATAAACTCAAAATGGCTTAAAGACTTAAACATAAGAAATGACACCATAAAACTCCTAGAAGAGATCATAGGCTAAACATTCTCTGACATAAATCTTAACATTGTTTTCTTAGGTCAGTCTCCTAAGGCAATAGAAATAAAAACAAAAATAAACAAATGAGACCTAATCGAACTTACAAGCTTTTGCACAGCATAGGAAACGATAAACAAAACGAAAAGACAACCTACAAGAATGGGAGAAAATATTTGCAAATATTGCAACCAACAAGAGCTTAATTTCCAAAATATACAAATGGCTCATAACAACAACAAAACAAACAGCCTACTCAAATAATGGGCAGAAGACGTAAATAGACATTTCTCCAAAGAACAAATATAGATGACCAATAGGCACATGAAAAGATACTCAACATTGGGGCTTCCCTGGTGGCGCAGTGGTTGAGAGTCTGCCTGCCGATGCAGGGGACAGGGGTTCATGCCCCAGTCTGGGAAGATCCCATATGCCATGGAGCGGCTAGGCCCGTGAGCCATGGCCACTGAGCCTGAGCGTCCGGAGCCTGTGCTCTGCCATGGGAGAGGCCACAACAGTGAGAGGCCCACGTACTGCAAAAAAACCCAAAAAAACAAAAAAACAGATGCTCAACATTGCTAATTATTAGAGAACTGCAAATCAAAACTACAATGAGGTACCACCTCACACCAGTCAGAATGTCCATCATTAAAAAGTTACAAATAACAAATGCTGGAGAGGGTGTGGAGGAAAGGGAACCCTCCTACATTGTTGGTGGGAATGTATGTTGGTGCAGCCACTGTGGAAAACGGTATGGAGGTATCTCAGAAATCTAAAAACAATTAGCATATGATCCAGCAATCCCACTCCTGGGCATATATTCATACAAGAGTATAATTCAGAAGGCCATGTGCCCCTATGTTCATAGCAGCTCTATTCACAATAGCTAAGACATAGAAACAACCTAAATATCCATCGACAGATGAATGAATAAAGATATGGTACATATATGCAATGGAATACTACTCAGCCATGAAAAAGAACGAAATAATGCCATTTGCAGCAACATGGATGCAACTAGAGATTATCATACTAAGTGAAGTAAGTCAGATAGAAAAAGACAAAATATGATATCACTTATATGTGGAATCTAAAATATGACACAAATGAACCTATCTATGAAACAAAAGCAGAATCTTAGACCTAGAGAACAGACTAGTGGTTGCCAAGGGGGAGGGAGTTGGGGGAGCGATAGAATGGCAGGTTGGGTTAGCAGATGTAAGCTTTTATATAAAGAATGGAGAAACAACAAAGTCCTACTATATAGCACAGGGAACTATGTTCAATATCCTATCATAAACCATAATGGAAAAGAATACATTTTTTTAAAAAGCATGTATATATATTTAACTGTATTACTTTGCTGTACAGCAAAATTAGCATTGTAAATCAACTATAGTTCACTAAAAAATTGATTTACAAAAAGAAGAAAGAAGTAGCACAATATACTTGTGACTAGTCAATGCAAAATTTCTTAACAAAAGTTTGACAAATCAAATTAAAAAAATATGCAAGAAAAAGGTTAATACATTATGACTAAATGGAGTTTATACTAGAATTCAGTTGTGTTAACATCTGAAAATCATTCAACTAATTTCACTGTATTAATAGGATAAAAGAAAATTACACGGTCATTTCAACAGGTGCAGAAGAAGCATTTGAAAAAATTCAACACTCTTTCTTAACAAAAACACTCAGCTGGCTAGGAATGGAAGGGAACTTACTCAACTTGATTAAGGGTATCTACAAACTACAGCTTACATAATACTCAAAGGTAAAAGGCTTGATATTTTCTCTCTTAACATCTGGAACAAAGTAAGAATGTCTGCTCTCACCACTTTTATTTAACATTGTACTGATGGTCTGTTCTAGTGCATTATAAGGCAAGAAAAAGAAATGAAAGGGAAACACACTGGAAAGGAAGAAGTAAATTGCTCTTATTTGTAGACAGTATGGTAGTATTTGTAGAAAATTCAGAAAAATAAAAGCTGTTAGAAATAGTAAATGAATTTATTAAGGCTATAGAATAAAAGGTCAACATAGAAAAAGTAATTGAATTTCTAAATACTAGCAAGAAAAATTAGAAAATGAAAAAAAATTTTAAACCTCCATAATAGCATAAAAGAATACTTAGAAATAAATTCAATTAAAGATTTGCAAGACATTTTCACAGAAAATTACAAAACACTGCATTGGAAAATTGAAGACCTAAATAAATGGAGAGCTATACAATGTTCATGGATTGGACGACTTAATTTATTAAGATGGCAGTTTCCTCCAGATTGACCTACAGATTTCATGCAATTCTAACAGACTTTGTCTTAAGAAATCTGCAAACTGATTTTATTTATATGGAAATAAATGATCCTTTATCTGATAGCACAAGTGTTAAAAAGTAAAAGCTTCATACTACTGCTCCTGAGACTTATTATTTAAGCTACAAACTGTGCCTATCATTTTTTAAAACAGAAACTTACCTATGTTCTGGGAACAGTTTTTGCCTTTGAAAGCTTTTTCTTGGAACATCTGTTGGACCATAATAAAGAAACTGAGTATGTCAGTGATGGACTTACAGTGGCTAAACAATACATTTTAAAAGTGTGGCAAACTTTTGGGGGTCTATATACTTTATAGATAAGATGTGTGCAGAGAATTAAAATTTAACCATATCTCTGGGCTTTCTATCCTGTTCCATTGATCTATATTTCTGTTTTTGTGCCAGTACCATACTGTCTTGATTACTGTAGCCTTGTAGTATAATCTGAAGTCAGGGAGCCTGATTCCTCCAGCTCCATTTTTCATTCTCAAGATTGCTTTGGCTATTCGGGGTCTTTTGTGTTTCCATACAAATTGTGAAATTTTTTGTTCTAGTTCTGTAAAAAATGCCAGTGGTAGTTTGATAGGGATTGCATTGAATCTGTAGATTGCTTTGGGTAGTATAGTCATTTTCACAATGTTGATTCTTCCAATCCAAGAACATGGTATATTTCTCCACCTATTTGTATCATCTTTAATTTCTTTCATCAGTATCTTATAGTTTTCTGCATACAAGTCTTTTGTCTCCTTAGGTAGGTTTATTCCTAGATATTTTATTCTTTTTGTTGCAATGGTAAATGGGAGTGTTTTCTTAATTTCACTCTCAGATTTTTCATCATTAGTGTATAAGAATGCCAGAGATTTCTGTGCATTAATTTTGTATCCTGCTACTTTACCAAATTCATTGATTAGCTCTAGTAGTTTCCTGGTAGCATCCTTAGGATTCTCTATGTATACTATCAGTAATCAAGACAGTATGGTACTGGCACAAAAACAGAAATATAGATCAATGGAACAGGATAGAAAGCCCAGAGATAAACCCACACACATATGGTCACCTTATCTTTGATAAAGGAGGGAAGGATATACAGTGGAGAAAAGACAGCCTCTTCAATAAGTGGTGCTGGGAAAACTGGACAGCTACATGTAAAAGTATGAAATTAGAACAATCCCTAACACCA
>NC_041217.1:55169942-55174593 GCF_002837175.3 Physeter macrocephalus
AACCATAATTCAAAAAGACACATGCACCCCAATGTTCATTGCAGCTCTATTTACAATAGCCAGGACATGGAAGCAACCTAACTGTCCATCAACAGATGAATGGATAAAGAAGATGTGGCACATATATACAATGGAATATTACTCAGCCATAAAAAGAAATGAAACTGAGTTATTTGTAATGAGGTGGATAGATCTGGAGTCTGTCATACACAGTGAAGTAAGTCAGAAGGAGGAAAACAAATACCGTATGCTAACACATATATATGTAATCTAAGAAAAAAAATGTCATGAAGAGATTAGTGGTAGGATGGGAATAAAACACAGACCTACTAGAGCATGGACTTGAGGACGTGGGGAGGGGGAAGGGTAAGCTGTGACGAAGTGAGAGAGTGGCAGGGACATATATGCACTACCAAATGTAAATTAGATAGCTAGTGGGAAGCTGCCGCATAGCACAGGGAGATCACCTCTGTGCTTTGTGACCATGAGAGGGGTGGGATAGGGAGGGTGGGAGACGCAAGAGGGAAGAGATATGGGAACATATGTATATGTATAACTGATTCACTTTGTTGTAAAGGAGAAACTAACACACTATTGTAAAACAGTTATACTCCAATAAAGATGTTAAAAAAAATAAAATAAAAAATAAAATAAAATTTAACCATACTTTAAAAGGAATCTTAGTCAGTTTTCTTACAATCGTCTTCTCCTTCTCCCCTTCTCCTCCCCCTCCTCCTCCTCCTTCTTCTTTGTTAATATACCTCCAAATAAATGCTAGTATATCTTGAAGTAAAGATGGGGCTTATGTATTACTCTGGAATAGACTTCATGTTGATTTTATATTTTATAAAAGAGAAATATTTGCATCATTGCAATTCTTTATTAATGGGAATTTTTTCTTGTTTTTGTAGGGAAGAATGGACAGAAGCTATCCAGGCTGTAGCAGACAGACTTCAGAGGCAAGAAGAGGAGAGAATGAATTGTAGTCCAACTTCACAAATTGATAATATAGGAGAGGAAGAGATGGATGCTTCTACCACCCATCATAAAAGAAAGGTAGAAAAGAACATCTTACTCCCTTCCTCAGCACAACATTTATGTGTGTAGAAGAAATATGTTAACAACTGCCATTTGCAAAAACTGTTAGCCATTTATCTTATGATATGCTATTATATTGGTGTGGATGGTTTTTAATCAGGTGAATCTTAAACCTGTCATTGTTTAAAACCAAAGAATTGAAACATCACTTTATTTCAGTGTTTCAGCCATTAACACTGAATGCTGAAAGGGCTTGTTAGGAAGTTGTCATTGATGTGCTGTCATACTACTTTATAATTTGCATTTTTCCCTTATTGTTTTTAATACTATTTTAGAAACTTGGAAATAAAGTGTTTTCCCTAATACGGTCCTTTTCTATTTGGCATTCTGTGTTCTCCTGAAAGCAGAAGGTGAAATGGCTCTGGTATACTTCCTGCTTGGTGCCCCAGCCTCACTAATGTCAGCAGGAAAGCGAACAGTCTTGGAAATTATAGTTTTTTATTTTAGTGGCTGCTTCTGAGCCAATGAGGGAAACAGATTTTTTTCTTCTTCAGTGCTCCAGAATAATAATCGCCAATTTATATATTTATGAGAATTGTAAATTATGTTTTATATTGCTAAAAAAAATTGCAAAGCAACTCCCTATGTAAAAAGTAGTATTTTAAGATTAAGGGTAAAAGTATTCAAAATAGATGAACATGCTATTTTTAATGTTAGAATATATTTGTTATAATAGATTTTAAATTAATCTTCAGGTAGGAAAATGCTAATTCTTAAGATAATGATCCATGTAATTTGGTATTAGCACAGTGATTAAGAACTCTTTGGAGTTAGACTGCCTGAGTTCAAATCTTCTTTTTCCTATGTGCTAACCATGTGAACTTGCTGAGCTTTACAGTTACAACTTAGATTTAGTTAATCATCCTTTCCTTACCTGAAATTTCTATTGTAATTAGAATAATATTCTATACTTGATCTTGGCCAAATGTCTGAGAACCCTGTATGTCTTCCTTGAAGACTAATCCTCTATTTGTTAGTTGAATTGTATCCCTGTTTTCTTTTGAATCACCTTAACAGCGCTCTGCCCTTGTTCCTCAGTTATTGCAAAGAGAAAAATACAATCTAGCTTTACCCACCTCCTCAGAGAGAGAAAAGCTTCTTTTGCTCATGTATGTGCACAATTAATTTGAAATTTGACTATGCTCATAAATTTAAAGTCATATCCTGATTATTCTCACCGTTTGAATAATAAACTACCTTGTTCAGTAACAAGCTAGACTGCTGTAGAACTTCTTAATAGCAAAGATTAATAGTAAGATGCTGCTTAGGCAGTTAGAGGTTGAAAGTGGGACGTTTATAACACTCTAACTAGAAATACTGTTACTGATGTAAAAATTTTGGAAATGAATATGAAAATTTGCAGAAGAACTTTGAATGAAGAGAGACAACCATTTTGAAAGATATAAAAATGGAAAACTATGGAAGATCCTTCTTTTTCTGTTAAGGCTGGTTGTAAATTATTATTAAAGCATAATACGTTTTCCTGTTTTGTTACAGTGTTGATTATCTTAGAATTTATCACCTTCACTAATTATCACTTATAAAGATTTATTATATGCTTATTTTGTGCTAGGCTCTGAGCAGTACTTTTATATGTGTTATCTCATTTGATCCTCATAGGAATCATATGAGGTAGGTATTGTTATCCCATTTTACAGTTGAGTCCTTTGATATTTAAAGAAGTTAAATATCTTGTTCAAGCATTTAATGACTTTACACACTATGCAACTTAAGTATGCAGTCTACTTTTTATTGATTTACATATCTTGAGCTTCTATAATCTGTATAATTGTTATAGTCATAACATAACCGAGCTATATTAGAAACAAAATTGTACAGATAGGCTCTCTTATATTTGTACTCTGTTTCTCAAAATAGTATGTCAAATTGTTGCATTTACACAGTGCTTGAATATCAGTTAATTTCATTTTATATTAGAGCACTCTTGGAAAAATCAGTAGAATTTTAATATTATAGAATACTGGTAGAAAGTGAGGTTTTTGTTGTCCTACTGCTTGAGTTCATGTCCTGGGTTTACAATGTGTGTAATTGTGAGGAAATTCCCTTAATCCTTCTGTCCTTTAGTCCCTTTATCTATAAAAGGAAGATAACAGTGGTACTTACCTCATAGAGTTGTGAAGATTAAAATATAGTTTGGAATATATATGAAGTGCGTATATACTAAGTGCTCAATGAATATTAGCTATTATTAGCTAGTATTCTACTTTATCCACATAAAGATAATTAAACATTCACATATTTTTAAAGTGGAGTCTCCTAGAATTCTCTTGTTGAAACTAAGTCTCCAAAATGAAAAATTGATAGAAGTATTTTGAATTTGGGGGTTGGGGGTCCATTGTCTTATTTAGCCTATATCTTATTTCCATTGTAATTTTAAAATTTTATTTAAAATGAAATAGTATAAAATAGTTTGAAATAACAAAGAGTACAGATAAGGGACATTTGTACCACTAACTATGCTATAACAATTGTAATAACTTGGTTCAAAAGGGTGAAATATTACTATCACTTCCTTAAGATGACTCTAAAGCTACAGTTGACACACGAACAACACAGAGGCTTGGTGAGCTGCCCTCTGCACAGTTAAAAATCTGCCTATAAGTTATAGTCGGCCCTCTGTGTCCCAGTTCTCCCTATCTGTGGTTCCTCTGATGCAGCATTTCCTCAATATGCACCCTTGTTTTGTATCTGTGATTCTGCAATTGAGGATTCAACCAACAGTGGATCAAAAAAAATCAGTAGAAAAAAATCCACATGTAAATGGATCCACAGAGCTCAAACCCGTGTTGTTCAAGAGTCAGCTATATATTCTTTATGAATTTCAGTTATAAAAAGAACTGTACAAGTTCAGATTATTTTTAATTTTAGATTGTAAACACAAATATTTTCAGATAAGAATATCCTTCTCTGAGAGATAGCTTCAAGATGGCAGAGGAGTAAAGCATGGAGATCATCTTCCTCCCCACGAATACATCAAAAATACATTTACATGAGGAACAGCTCCTACAGAACACCTACTAAACGCTGGCAGAAGACCTCAGACTTCCCAAAAGGCAAGAAACTCCCCACATAACTGGCCGTGTGGCTAACAGGGTCTTGGTGCTCCGGCCAGGTGTCAGGCCTGAGCCTCTGAGGTGGGAGAGCCGAGTTCAGGACATTGGTCCACCAGAGACCTCCTGGCTCCATGTAATATCAAATGGCGAAAGCTGTCTCAGAGATCTCCATGTCAACGGGAAGAGCCAGCTGCACTCAACAATCAGCAAGCTACAGTGCTGGACACCCTATGCCAAACAACTAGCAAGACAGGAACACAACCCCACCCATTAACGAGAAGGCTGCCTAAAATCATAATAACGTCACAGACACCCCAAAACACACCACTGGATGTGGTCCTGCCCACCAGAAAGACAAGGTCCAGCCTCATCCACCGAAACACAGACACCAGTCCCCTCTACCAGGAAGCCTACACAACCCACTGAAACAACCTTAGCCACTGGGGGCAGACACTAAAAACAACAGGAACTACAAACCT
>NC_041217.1:55174631-55189611 GCF_002837175.3 Physeter macrocephalus
GTTAATCAAGTCCAGGAAGCACAGAGAGTTCCATACAGGATAAATCCAAAGAGAAACACGCCAAGACACATATTAATCAAACTATCAAAAATTAAATAAAAAGAAAAAATAATAAAAGCAGCAAGGGAAAAACAACAAATAACATACAAGGGAATCCCCATAAGGTCAACAGCTGATCTTTCAGCAGAAACTTTGCAAGCCAGAAGGGAGTGGCCCGACATATTTAAAGTGATGAAAGGGAAAAACCTACAGCCAAAATTACTCTACCCAGCAAGGATCTCATTTAGATTTGACAGAGAAATTAAAACCTTTACAAACAAGCAAAAGCTAAGATAATTCAGCACCACCAACCCAGCTTTACAACAAATGCTAAAGGAACTTCTCTAGGCAGGAAACACAAGAGAAGGAAAAGACCTACAATAACAAACCCAAAACAATTAAGAAAATGGAAATAGGAACATACATATCGATAACTACCTTAAATATAAATGAATTAAATGCTCCAACCAAAAGAGATAGATGGGCTGGATGGATACAAAAACAATACCTGTATATATGCTGTCTACAAGAAACTCACCTCGGACCTAGGGACACATACAGACTGAAAGTGAGGGGATGGTAAAAATATTCCATGCAAATGGAAATCAGAAGAAAGCTGGAGTAGCAATTTTCATATCAGACAAAATAGACTTTAAAATAAAGACTATTACAAGAGACAAATAAGGACACTACATAATGACCAAGGGATCAATCCAAGAAGAAGATGTAACAATTGTAAATCTTTATGCACCCAACATAGGAGCACCTCAGTACATAAGGCAAATGCTAACAGCCAAAAATGGGGAAATCGACAGTAAAACAATCATAGTAGGGGACTTTAACACCCCACTTTCACCAATGGACAGATCATCCAAAATGAAAATAAATAAGGAAACAAAAGCTTTAAATGATACATTAAACAAGATGGACTTAATTGATGTTTACAGGACATTCCGTCCAAAAACAACAGAATACACTTTCTTCTCAAGTGTTCATGGAACATTCTCCAGGATAGAGCATATCTTGGTCACAAATCAAGCCTTGGCAAATTCAAGAAAATTGAAATCATATCAAGTATCTTTTCTGACCACAATGCCGTGAGACTATATATCAATTACAGGAAAACATCTGGGAAAAATACAAATACTTGGAGGCTAAAAAATACTACTAAATAACCAAGACATCACTGAAGAAATCAAAAAATACCTAGAAACAAATGACAGTGAAAACACAAGGACCCAAAACCTATGGAATTCAGTAAAAGCAGTTCTAAGAGGGAAGTTTATAGCAATACCTACCTCAACAAACAAGAAACATCTCAAATAAACAACCTAACCTTACACCTGAAGCAGTTAGAGAAAGAAGAACAAAAAAACCCCCAGTACGAAGGATCATGAGGGATTACTAGAAGCAACTATATGCAAGTAAAATGGACAACCTGGAAAAAAATGGACAAATTCTTAGAAATGCACAACCTGCCGAGACTGAACCAGGAAGAAATAGAAAAAATGAACAGACCAATCACAAGCACTGAAATTGAAACTGTTATTTAAAAATCTTCCAACAAACAAAAGCCCAGGACCAGATGGCTTCACAGGTGAATTCTATCAAACATTTAGAGAAGAGCTAACACCTATCCTTCTCAAACTCTTCCAAAATATAGCAGAGGGAGGAACACTCCCAAACTCATTCTATGAGGCCATCATCACCCTGATAGCAAAACAAGACAAAGATGTCACAAGGAAAGAAAACTACAGACCAATATCACTGATGAACATAGATGCAAAAATCCTCAACAAAATACTAGCAAACAGAATCCAACAGCACTTTAAAATAATCATACACCATGATCAAGTGGGGTTTATCCCAGGAATGTAAGGATTTTTCAACATACACAAATCAATCAATGTGATAAACCATATTAACAAATTGAAGGAGAAAAACCATATGATCATCTCGATAAAAGCTTTCACAAGAAAAAGCTTTTGACAAAATTCAACACTGATTTATGGTAAATACTCTCCAGAAAGTAAGCGTAGAGGGAACTTACCTCAACATAATAAAGGCCATATATGCCACAGCCAACTTCATTCTCACTGGTGAAAAACTGAAACCATTTCCACTAAGATCTAGAACAAGACAAGGTTGCCCCCTCTCACCACTATTATTCTACATAGATTTGGAAGTTTTAGCCACAGCAATCAGAGAAGAAAAAAAAATGAATCCGAATCAGAAAAGAAGAAGTAAAACTGTCACTGTTTGCAGATGAAATGATACTATACATAGAGAATCCCAGAGATGCTACCAAAAAATTACTAGGGCTAATCAATGAATTTGGTAAAGTAGCAGGATATAAGATTAATGCACAGAAATCTCTTACATTCCTATACACTAATGATGAAAATTATGAAGGAGAAATTAAGGAACCACTCCCATTTACCGTTGCAACAAAAAGAATAAAATACTTAAGAATAAACCTACCTAAGGAGACAAAAGACCTGTATGCCGAAAACTAAAAGACACTGATGAAATAAATTAAATACAAACAGATGGAGAGATATACCATGTTCTTGGATTGGAAGAATCAGCATTGTGAAAATGACTATACTACCCAAAGCAATCTACAGATTCAGTGCAATCCCTATCAAACTACGAATGGCATTTTTCACAGAACTAGTACAAAACATTTCACAATTTGTATGGAAATACAAAAGACCCCAAATAGCCAAAGCAATCTTGTGAAAGAAACCCGGAGCTGGAGGAATCAGACTCCCTGACTTCAGACTCTACTCCAAAGCTACAGTAATCAAGACAGTATGGTACTGGCACAAAAACAGAAATATAGATCAGTGGAACAGGATAGAAAGCCCAGAGTTAAACCCACACACATATGGTCACCTTATCTTGATAAAGGAGGTAAGAATATACAGTGGAGAAAAGACAGCCTCTTCAATAAGTGGTGCTGGGAAAACTGGACAGCTGCATGTAAAAGAATGAAATTAGAAACAGTCCCTAATACCTTACACAAAAATGAACTCAAAATGGATTAAACACCTAAATGTAAGTCCAGGCATTATCAAACTCTTAGAGGAAAAGAGGCAGAACACTGTAAGACATACATCACAGCAAGATCCTTTTTGACCCACCTCCCAGAGAAATGGAAATAAAAAGAAAAATAAACAAATGGGACCTAATGAAATTTAAAACTTTTGCACAGCAAAGGATACCATAAACAAGACAAAAAGACCGCCCTCAGAATGGGAGAAAATATTTGCAAACAAAGCAACTGGCAAAGGATTAATCTCCAAAATACACAGGCAGCTCATGCAGCTCAGTATCAAAAAACCAAAAAACCCAATCCAAAAATTGGCAGAAGACCTAAATAGACATTTCTCCAAAGGAGATATAGAGACTTCCAGCAAACACATGAAAGGATTCTCAATATCACTGATCATTAGGGAAATGCAAATCAAAATCACAATGAGGTATCACCTTACAGTAGTCAGAATGGCCATCATCAAAAAATCTACAAACAGTAAATGCTGGAGAGGGTGAGGGTGTGGAGAAAAGGGAACCGTTCTGTACTGCCGGTGGGAATGTAAATTGATAGAGCCAGTATGGTGAATAGTATGGAGGTTCCTTAAAAAAGTAAAAATAGAACTACCATTTGACCCAGCAATCCCACTCCTGGGCATATACCCTCAGAACACCATAATTCAAAAAGAGTCATGTACCACAATGTTCGTTGCAGCTCTATTTACATTAGCCAAGACATGGAAGCAACCTAAGTGTCCATCAACAGATGTAAACAAGACAAAAAGACCGCCCTCAGAATGGGAGAAAATATTTGCAAACAAAGCAACTGGCAAAGGATTAATCTCCAAAATACACAGGCAGCTCATGCAGCTCAGTATCAAAAAACCAAAAAACCCAATCCAAAAATTGGCAGAAGACCTAAATAGACATTTCTCCAAAGGAGATATAGAGGATGGACCTAGAATCTGTCATACAGAGTGAAGTAAGACAGAAAGAGAAAAACAAATACCATATGCTAACACATGTATATGGAATCTAAAAAAAAAAAAGGTTCTGTATAACCTAGCCGCAGGACAGGAAGGAATAAAGACGCAGGCATAGAGAATGGGCTTGAGGACATGGGGAAGGGGAAGGGGAAGCTGGGACGAATGAGAGAGTGGCATGGACATATATACAGTACCAAATGTAAAATAGCTAGCTAGGAGATATAGAGACTTCCAGCAAACACATGAAAGGATTCTCAATATCACTGATCATTAGGGAAATGCAAATCAAAATCACAATGAGGTATCACCTTACAGTAGTCAGAATGGCCATCATCAAAAAATCTACAAACAGTAAATGCTGGAGAGGGTGAGGGTGTGGAGAAAAGGGAACCGTTCTGTACTGCCGATGGGAATGTAAATTGATAGAGCCAGTATGGTGAATAGTATGGAGGTTCCTTAAAAAAGTAAAAATAGAACTACCATTTGAGGTGGGAGGGAGACACAAGCGGGAGGAGATATGGGGATATATCTTTATGTAAAGCTGTTTCACTTTGTTATATAGCAGAAACTAACACACCATTGTAAAGTAGTTATACTCCAATAAAGATGTTCTTAAAAAATGAATATCCTCATAATTTACAGAATATATTTTCTTCTTTTTTCACTTTTTGACAAATGGGCACTAGGATGAAGAGAATACCTACTGATTATGGTAGCTATGCTGAGAATTGTCTTAACTGCTCTGTGTTACCTGGATCGACAGATGTGGTAGAGTATTGCGATAGTGTTTGCTCTGCAGCTTGAAACTCTTGGAGAGGGAAGGATACTGGTGGTGGAGAGAAGAGGCAAAGGCCTTGCAACCAGATTCAAGTGCTGATCTTTGTTTAAATTTAAAGATGTTTTTTCAAAGGAATTTGATTAGAGCAGGAGTCCCCAACCCCCCATCATCCACACACACACCCCCCTCCGGGCCTCACAGCAGGAGGTGAGCGAGCGAAGCTTCATGTGTCGCTCCCCATTGCTCCCCATCACTTGCGTTACTGCCTCAACCATCCCTCCCACCCTCAGTCCATGTTAAAATTGTCTTCCACGAAACCAGTCCCTGGTGCCAAAAAGGTTGGAGTCTGCTGGATTAGAGGACGCAGGAATGCTTAATCTTGGTCTGCCAAGCTGCCATTATCTATACCCTGTCATGTATGTGAAGCGGCACAGCATAAAAGGATTAACAGTCCAATGGGAATAAAAATTCTGCTTAGTTTTCAAGTAACCAATACAGGCCTATCTGGGAGCAGCTGTTTATCATCTCATAACTTAGGTACGAAGCATAATCAGTACCTCCTATATTCCCATTATGTCTGATTCCAGTTCGTGGAATTTTCTTACTTAATGCCTGACTACCATAACTGATAACAATGGCTGGCATACAGAGGAGAGGAATAAAAGAACAGGCCTGCTGAAATGAAGTGATCTCTCACGTCCTACCCAAAGGGAGGAGCAGCATAATCAGTGTTGTAGAAGTTGACTGATAAGATTAGAGCTTCCGCTTCCTTGGGCAAAAGCACTAGAGGAAGCGGGCAGAGAGGTGAACTTCTTGAAAGCCTCCTTTTCACTCCATGGGACTTATTTGGTTTATCTCTTACATTGTAAATATATGTGGAATTAATATTTTTTGACCAAATATGCTAAAACCATTGTATTTTTTTCCTTGTATTCCTCTTCAATTATATATAAATATTTGTAACCTAATTTGGGGGCTAGACAATCTTTTTCTTACATTCCAGTGTGTGTGATTTGAATATACTTGTTAAGAACTTTTTGTATATGCACATGCATCTCTTAACCTAAAACAGCCACATTGATATGTTAGAGATTATGTAAAAGAAAGAGTATAACTCTGTAAAATATTTCCCTAATAAATTCTTAGGTTTGGGTTTTAGAGGGTTAATTTTTCTGGAGAGTGTCTTATGCTCTTATTTTAAAAAAAATTTTATTGAAATATTGTTGATTTACAATATTGCACTAGTTTCAGCTCTTATTTTTAAAATTTTTTTATTGAAGTGTAGTTGATATACAGTATTGTGTTAGTTGATTTACAATTTGTGTTGGTTTCCCCTTTGGTAACCATAAGATTGTTTTCTATGTCTGTGAGTCTGTTTCTGTTTTGGAAATAATTCATTTGTACTTTTGAAAAAGTTTCCACATATAAGTGATGTAATATTTGTCTTTCTCTGACTTACCTTCACTTAGTATGATAATCTCTAGGTCCATCCACGTTGTTGCAAATGGCATTATTTCGTTCTTTTTTCATGGCTGAGTAATATTCCATTGTGTGTGTGTGTGTGTGTGTGTGTGTGTGTGTGTGTGTGTGATATCTTTATCCATTCATGTGTTGATGGACACTTAGTTTGCTTCTATATCTTGGCTATTGTAAATAATATGTTATGCTCTTATTTTTAACTAAAATCTATTGTATCTTTTCCCTTAACACCATCCAAAAGAGTAAATTAGTTTACATTTCATTTGTAAAGACTAGATAATCACCGTGTATACCACACTGAAGATGAACATTTGGTATCAAAGATAATTTTTAAATTTTCTGAAGTTTTATCAAAATAGATATGATAAATGTTTCTGATTTTATCATATAGTAATATAAATTTTATATAGTAATGTAAATTTTTGTTAGTAATATAAGTTTCCATGTAAATTCCTCTTTTTTTTTAAGATTGACATACTGACAGAAGCTATGAAATTTAGCATTAAGGCTGTCATCCTTTTTTAAAACCCCCTTGTCCCTAAGAACTGCAATCCTTAAAGAATATAGTACTATTTCATTATTATATATTGCTTTTCATGTGAAAATATCATAAAGCAATTTACAGCTTATTTTCTAATTTTTAATCCCCAGAATTCAGTTTCAGTTTATATGATATTTAGTAATGGGACACAGCAAGTATCATTTTCCAGTGTTTTTAGATATAAAATTAGGTGGGTACTGTTCAAATGAAGCTTTGAGCAATAAAAATAATGTTATGGCTTAGTTATGAGAATAATGTCTGTCAGTTCTTCACTGCTGTGAAGTAAAGTTCCCAAGTTTAATATCTTAAAACAATGACAGTATATAATTTCTTCTGATTTTGTGGTTTGCCTGGGCTATTCTGCTGGTCTCACTTGGACCTTTCAAGCAGCTGCATTCAGCTGGCACGTGAACTGGGCTGGAATATCCATGAAAGCCTTTCTCCCATGTCTGGATTTTTGGTTCTCCTCCAGTGAGCTCTCTCTTCATGTGATGTCTCATATTGCAGGGCCTCTCCATATGGTCTTTCTCTCCAGCAGGTAGCCTGGACTTCCTTACAGAATGAGAGCTGACTTTTAAGAATGAAACTTTTCCAACAGGGAGAAAGCATGCGCTCCCAGACTTAAAGGCTAAGTCTGGAACTGGCACTCTATCACTTTGATGGTATTTTGTGTTTAAAGCTGGACACAAAGCCAGCCCAGGGAGAGGGAAAGTTGACTCCACTTCTTCATGGGAGGAATAGCATGTACATACAGGGAATCGGGGCTGGAGGAATTAGTGTCCATCATTTTTGGAGACTACCTAGCACAAAGAGCTTTGTGGTAATATAGTATTACCTGATTTTTAAAAACCTGTAAATGAAAATGAAATTACTTAGTATTACCCACTGTTTGTTCAAATAACGCTAATTCTTTTAACTGTGTTCTGTATATTTAGAGTGACATCTTTGGTTTTTAGTTGAATTAATAAATATACTTGTTTATTTTCCCTATCTCTTGCTACTTTTCTTTGAATTAGAGATGCTACTGAATGATTAAGACAGTGTAACTTGACATTTGGAAAAATTACCAAGATTATAGATAGCAAATATTATTGAAAAGGAGTGAAAGCATTCATTTCTAAAATTTTTAGAATTTTTACATGTATTTACAGACATATTCACCAGTGAACCATCTGGTCCTAGAGTTTTCATGTTGAAAGGTTTTTGACCACAAATTCAATTTCCTTGATAGATATAGGATATTCAAGTTATCTATTTCTTCTTGAGTAACCTTTGAATTTGAACCTTTCAAGGAATTTGTTCACTTCATATAAGTTGTTGATTTTATGGACATAAAGTTGTTTATAATACTCCCTTGGGATCCTTTCAGTATCTGTAGAATCTGTAATGATGTTACCTCTCTCATTCCTGATATTGGTTATTTGCATCCTCTTTCTTTCTTTTCCTGAATAATCTGTCTAGAGATGTATCAATTTTATTGATTTTCTCAAAGAACCAGTTTTTGGTTACATCAGTTTTTCATTCTTATTTATTTTTCATTTTTTTAATTGGAGTGTAGTTGATTTACAATGTTGTGTTAGTTTCTGCTGTAAAGCAGAGTCAGTTATTCATATACATATATCCACTCTTTTTTAGATTCTGTTCTCATATAGGTCATTATAAAGTACAGAATAGAGTTCCCTGTGCTCTTCATCAGGTTCTTATTATTTATCTGTTCTATATATATGGTATGTATATGTCAAATTCGAATCTCCCAATTTATCCCTTCCCCTCCTTTTCCTCCTGATAACCACAAGTTTATTTTTGACATCTGTGACTCAACTTCTGTTTTGTAAATGGGTTCATTTGTACCATTTCTTTAGATTCCACATATAAGTGATATCATATATTGTTTTCTCTGTCTGACTTACTTCACTCAGTATGACAAACTCTAGATCCAACCATGTCGCTGAAAATGGCATTATTTCATTCTTTATTATGGCTGAGTAATAGTCCATTGTACATATGTACCACCTCTTCCTTATCCATTCCTCCATTGATGGATATTTAGGTTGCTTCCATGTCCTGGCTCTTGTAAATAGTGATGCAGTGAACACTGGGGTGCATGTATCTTTTTGAATTATGGTTTTCTCTGGGTATATGCCCAGGAATGGGATTGCTGGATCCTATGGTAGCTTTATTTTTAGTTTTTTAAGGAATCTTCACACTGTTCTCCATAGTAGCTGTATCAATTTACTTTCCCACCAACAGTGCAAGAGGGTTCCGTTTTCTCCACACCCTCTCCAGCATTTATTCTTTCTAGATTTTTTGATGATGGCCATTCTGACCCATGTGACGTGGTACCTCATTGTGGTTTTGGTTTGCATTTTCCAATAATAAGTCATGTTGAGCAACTTTTCATGTGTCTCTTGGTCATTTGTTTGTCTTCTTTGGAGAAATATCTGTTTAGATCTTTGGCCCATTTTTTAAATGGGTTTGTTTTTTGATACTGGGCTGTATGAGCTCTTTGTGTATTTTGGAGATTAATCCCTTGTCCGTTGCTTCGTTTGTAGATATTTTCTCCCATTCTATGAGTTTTCTTTTCGTTTTGTTTATGGTTTCCTTTGCTGTGCAAAAGCTTTTATGTTTAATTAGATCACATTTGTTTATTTTTGTTTTTATTTTCATTACTTTCAGAGGTGGATCCAAAAAGCCGTTGCTGCCATTTACGTCAGAGAGTGTTCTGCCCATGTTTTTCTCTAAGAGTTTTATAGTAGCTGGTGTTACATTTAGGTCTTTAATCCATTTGGATTTATTTTTTGTGTATGGTGTTAGAGAATGTTCTAATTTCATTCTTTTACATCTAGTTGTCCAGTTTTCCCAGTGCCTCTTATTGAAGAATGCCTCCATTGTGTATTCTTGCCTCCTTTGTCATAGATTAGGTGACCATAGGTGTGTGGTTTATCTCTACTTTCTATCCTGTTCCATTGATCTATATTTCTGTGTTTGTATGACAGTACCATACTGTTTTGATGACTGTAGCTTTGTAGTATAGTCTGAAGTCAGATAGCCTGATTCTCCCAGCACCGTTTGTCTTTCTCAGGATTGTTTTGGCTATACATGGTCTTTTGTGTTTCCATACAAATTTTAAATTTTTTTGTTCTAATTCTTTGAAAAATGCCATTGATAATTTGATAGGAATTACATTGAATATGTAGATTGCCTTGGACAGTATAGTCATTTTGACCATATTGGTTCTTCCAATCCAAGAACATGGAACACTCTTTTTCCAATGGTTTGCAACATCTTCAATTTCTTTCATCAGTGTCTTGGAGTTTTCAGAGTACATGTCTTTTGTCTCCTTAGGTAGGTTTATTCCTAGATATTTTATTCTTTTTTGATGCAATGGTAAATGGGATTGTTTTGTTAAAATCTCTTTCTGATCTTTGTTGTTAGTGTATAGAAATGCAACAAATTTCTATGTATTAGTTTTGTGTCCTGCAACTTTACCAAATTCATTGATTAGTTCTATTAGTTTTCTGGTAGCATCTTTAGGTTTTTTGATGTATACTATCATGCAAACAGTGACAGTTTTATTTCTTCTTTTCCAGTTTGGATTCCTTTTATTTCTTTTTCTTCTCTGATTTCCCTGGCTAGGACTTCCAAAACTATGTTGAATAAAAGTGGCAAGAGTGCACATCCTTGTCTTTTTCCTGATCTTAGAGGAAATGTGTTCAGTTTTTCACCATTGAGTATGATGTTTGCTGTGCAGTTGTCGTATATGGCGTTTATTATGTTGAGGTGTGTTCCCTCTATGCCAACTAACTGGAGAGTTTTTATCATAAATGGGTGTTGAATTTTGTTAAAAGCCTTTTCTGCACTATTGATATGATTATATGGTTTTTATTCTTCAGTTTTTTAATGTTCTGTATCACATTATTGATTTACATATGTTGAAGAATCCTTGCATCCCTGGAATAAATCCCACTTGTCATGGTGTATGATCCTTTTTACTTATTTATTTATTTATTTATTTATTTATTTTTTGTGGTACGTGGGCCTCTCACTGTTGTGGCCCCTCCCGTTGTGGAACACAGGCTCCAGAAGCACAGGCTCAGTGGCCATGGCTCACGGGCCCAGCCGCTCTGCGGCATGCGGGATCCTCCCAGACCGGGGCACGAACCCATGTCCCCTGCATCGGCAGGCGGACTCTCAACCACTGCGCCACCAGGGAAGCCCCCTTTTGATTTTTTAATGAATTTTAAAAATTGGAATATAATTGCTTTACAATGTTGTGTCAGTTTCTGGTGTACAATGAAGTGAATCAGCTATATGTATATATGTATTCCCTCCCTCGTGGACCTCCCTCCCTGCCTCCATCGCACCCATCTAGGTCATCACAGACCACCGAGCTGAACTCCATGTGCTATACAGCGGGTTCCCACTAGGTCTGTATTTTACAGGTGGTAGTGTATTTATGTCACACCCAATCTTCCAATTCATCCAACCCTCCCCTTCCCCCACTGTGTCCACAGGTCCATTCTCTACATCTACGTCTCTATTCCTGCCCTGCAGATAAGTTCATCTGTACCATTTTTCTAGATTCCACATATATGTGTTAATATACAATATTTGTTTTTCTCTATCTGACTTACTTCACTCTGTATGACATACGGTAGGTCCATCCACATCACTACAAATGACCCAATTTTATTTCTTTTTCTGGCTGAGGAATATTCCATTATATATATGTACCACATCTTCTTTATGTTTTCGTCTGTTGGTGGATATTTAGGTTGTTTCCATGTCCTGGTTATTGTAAATAGTATGGCAGTAAACATTGGGGTACATGTGACTTTTTTTATATAAATTTATTTATTTTATTTATTTATTTTTAGCTGCATTGGGTCTTCATTGCTGTGCACGGGCTTTCTCTAGTTGTGGTGAGTGGGGGCTGCTCTTTGTAGCATAACACAGGCTTCTCATTGCGGTGGCTTCTTTTGTTGCGGAGCATGAGCTCTAGGTGCGCAGGCTTCAGTAGTGGTGCATGGGCTTAGTGCTCCATGGCATGTGGGGTCTTCTCGGACCAGGGATCGAACCTGTGTCCCCTGCATTGGCAGGTGGATTCTTAACCACTGCGCTACCAAGTAAGTCCTTGTGACTTTTTGAATTATGGTTTTCTCTGGGTATATGCCCAGCAGTGGGATTGCTGGGTCATATGCTAGTTCTATTTTTAGTTTTTTAAGGAACCGCCATACCGTTCTCCACAGTGGCTGTATCAATTTATATTCCCATCAACAGTGCAAGAGTGTTCCTTTTTCTCCACACCCTCTCCAGCATTTATTGCATAACACAGGCTTCTCATTGCGGTGGCTTCTTTTGTTGCGGAGCATGAGCTCTAGGTGCGCAGGCTTCAGTAGTGGTGCATGGGCTTAGTGCTCCATGGCATGTGGGGTCTTCTCGGACCAGGGATCGAACCTGAACCGGTGTGAGGTGATACCTCATTGTGATGTTGATTTGCATTTCTCTAATAATTAGTGCTGTTGAGCATCTTTTCATGTGCCTCTTGGCCATCTGTGTCTTCTTTGGTGAAATGTCTGTTGAGCTGCATGAGCTGTTTGTATATTTTGGAGATTAATCCCTTGTCTGTTGCTTCTTTGGCAAATATTTTCTCACAATCTGAGGGTTGTCTTTTCGTCTTGTTTATTGTTTCCTTTGCTGTGTAAAAGCTTTTATGTTTAATTAGGTCACATTTGCTTATTTTTGTTTTTATTTTCATTACTCTAGGAGGTGGGTCCTAAAAGGTCTTGCTGTGATTTATGTCAGAAAGTGTTCTGCCTATGTTTTCCTCTAAGAATTTTATAGTGTCCAGTCTTACATTTAGGTCTTTAATCCATTTTGAGTTTATTTTTGTGCCTGGTGTTAGGCAGTGTTTTGATTTCATTCTTTCATATGTAGTTGTCCAGTTTTCCCAGCACCACTTATTGAAGAGTTTTTGTTTTTGTTTTTTGTTTTGTTTTGGGGTTTTTTTGTGGTACACAGGCCTCTCACTGTTGTGGCCTCTCCCATTGTGGAGCACAGGCTCCAGATGCACAGGCTCAGCGGCCATGGCTCACAGGCCTAGCCACTCTGTGGCATGTGGGATCTTCCCAGACCGGGGCACGAACCCGTGTCCCCTGCATCGGCAGGTGGACTCTCAACCACTGCACCACCAGGGAAGCCTGAAGAGGATGTTTTTTATCCATCTTATATTCTTGCCTCCTTTGTCATAGATTAGGTGACCATATGTGTGTGGGTTTATCTCTGGGCTTTCTATCCTGTTCCATTGATCTATAGTTCTGTTTTTGTGCCAGTACCATACTGTCTTGTTTACTGTGGCTTTGTAGTATAGTCTGAAGTCAGGGAGCCTGATTCCTTCAGCTCTGTGTTTCTTTCTCAAGATCACTTTGGCTATTCAAGGTCTTTTGTGTTTCCATACAAATTGTGAAATATTTTGTTCTAATTCTGTGAAAAATGCTCTTGGTAATTTGATGGAGATTGCACTGAACCTGTAGATTACTTTTGGTAGTATAGTCCTTTACTTAACATTGATTCTTCCAATCGAGGAGCATGGTTTATCTCTCCATTTGTTTGTGCCATCTTTGATTTCTTTCATAAGTGTTTTATAGTTTTCGGAGTACAGGTCTTTTGCCTCCTTAGGTATTTTATTCTTTTTGTTGCAATGGTAAATGTGATTGTTTCCTTAATTTGTTTTTCTGATCTTTTGTTCTTAGTGTATACGAATACAAGAGATTTCTATGCATTACTTTTGTATTCTGCAACTTTTCCCAATTCACTGATTAGCTCTGCTAGTTTTCTGGTGGCATCTTTAGGATTTTCTGTGTAAAGGATCGTGTCATCTGCAAACAGTGACAGTTTTACTTCTTCTTTTCCAATTTGTATTCCTTTTATTTCTTTTTCTCCTCTGATTGCTGTGTCTAGGACTTCCAATACTGTGTTGAATAATAGTGGTGAGAGTGGACATCCTTGTTTTGTTTGTGACCTTAGAGGATATGCTTTCAGTTTTTCACCATTGAGAATGATGTTTGCTGTGTATTTGTTATATATGGCTTTTATTATGTTGAGGTAGGTTCCTTGTATGCTCACTTTCTGGAGAATTTTTATCATAAATGGGTGTTGAAATTTGTCAAAAGCTTGTTCTGCATCTATTGATGATTATATGGTTTTTCTTTAATTTGTTAATGTGGTGTATCACATTGATTTGCGTATATTGAAGAATCGTTGCATCCCTGGGATAAAACCCTCTTGATCATGTTACATGACCTTTTAATGTGTTGTTGGATTCTGTTTGCTAGTGTTTTGTTGAGGATTTTTGCTTCTATGTTCATAAGTGAAACTGGTCCGTAATTTTCTTTTTTTGTGATATCTTTTTCTGGTTTTGGTATCAGGGTGATGGTGGATTCGTTGAATGAGTTGGGGAGTGTTCCTTCCTCTGCAATTTTTTGGAATAGTTTCGGAAGGAGAGTTGTTCGCTCTTCTTTCAGTATTTCATGGAATTCACCTATGAAACCATCTGGTCCTGCAGTTTTGTTTGTTGGAAGTTTTTAATCACAGTTTCAATTTCATTACTTGTGATTGGTCTGTTTATATTTTCTGTTTCTTCCTGGTTCAGTCTTGGAAGGTTGTACCTTTCCAATAATTTGTCCATTTCTTCCAGGTTCTCCATTTTATTTGCATAGAGTTGCTTGTAGTAGTCTCTTATGATCCTTTGTATTTCTGCAGTGTCAGTTGTAATTTCTTCTTTTTCGTTTCTAATTTTATAGGTTTGAGTCCTCTCACTCTTTTCTTGATGAGTCTGGCTAAAGGTTTATCAATTTTTTTTAATCTTCTCAAAGAAACAACTTTTGTTTTTATTGATCTTTGCTATCGTTTTCTTCATTTCTACTTCATTTATTTCTGCTCTGATCTGTATGATTTCTTTCCTTCTACTATCTTTGGGCTTTCCTTGTTCTTGTTTCTCGTTGCTTTAGTTGTAAGAGTAGATTATTTATTTGAGATTTTTTTTGTTTCTTGAGGTAGGATTGCATTGCTATAAACTTCCCTCTAGAACTGCTTTTGCTGCATCCCATAGGTTTGGGATAG
>NC_041217.1:55193424-55257072 GCF_002837175.3 Physeter macrocephalus
ATTCTTGCCTCCTTTGTCATAGATTAGGTGACCATATGTGTGTGGGTTTATCTCTGGGCTTTCTATCCTGTACCATTGATCTATAGTTCTGTTTTTGTGCTAGTACCATACTGTCTTGTTTACTGTGGCTTTGTAGTATAGTCTGAAGTCAGGGAGCCTGATTCCTTCAGCTCTGTGTTTCTTTCTCAAGATCACTTTGGCTATTCAAGGTCTTTTGTGTTTCCATACAAATTGTGAAATATTTTGTTCTAATTCTGTGAAAAATGCTCTTGGTAATTTGATGGAGATTGCACTGAACCTGTAGATTACTTTTGGTAGTATAGTCCTTTACTTAACATTGATTCTTCCAATCGAGGAGCATGGTTTATCTCTCCATTTGTTTGTGCCATCTTTGATTTCTTTCATAAGTGTTTTATAGTTTTCGGAGTACAGGTCTTTTGCCTCCTTAGGTATTTTATTCTTTTTGTTGCAATGGTAAATGTGATTGTTTCCTTAATTTGTTTTTCTGATCTTTTGTTCTTAGTGTATACGAATACAAGAGATTTCTATGCATTACTTTTGTATTCTGCAACTTTACCCAATTCACTGATTAGCTCTGCTAGTTTTCTGGTGGCATCTTTAGGATTTTCTGTGTAAAGGATCGTGTCATCTGCAAACAGTGACAGTTTTACTTCTTCTTTTCCAATTTGTATTCCTTTTATTTCTTTTTCTCCTCTGATTGCTGTGTCTAGGACTTCCAATACTGTGTTGAATAATAGTGGTGAGAGTGGACATCCTTGTTTTGTTTGTGACCTTAGAGGATATGCTTTCAGTTTTTCACCATTGAGAATGATGTTTGCTGTGTATTTGTTATATATGGCTTTTATTATGTTGAGGTAGGTTCCTTGTATGCTCACTTTCTGGAGAATTTTTATCATAAATGGGTGTTGAAATTTGTCAAAAGCTTGTTCTGCATCTATTGATGATTATATGGTTTTTCTTTAATTTGTTAATGTGGTGTATCACATTGATTTGCGTATATTGAAGAATCGTTGCATCCCTGGGATAAAACCCTCTTGATCATGTTACATGACCTTTTAATGTGTTGTTGGATTCTGTTTGCTAGTGTTTTGTTGAGGATTTTTGCTTCTATGTTCATAAGTGAAACTGGTCCGTAATTTTCTTTTTTTGTGATATCTTTTTCTGGTTTTGGTATCAGGGTGATGGTGGATTCGTTGAATGAGTTGGGGAGTGTTCCTTCCTCTGCAATTTTTTGGAATAGTTTCGGAAGGAGAGTTGTTCGCTCTTCTTTCAGTATTTCATGGAATTCACCTATGAAACCATCTGGTCCTGCAGTTTTGTTTGTTGGAAGTTTTTAATCACAGTTTCAATTTCATTACTTGTGATTGGTCTGTTTATATTTTCTGTTTCTTCCTGGTTCAGTCTTGGAAGGTTGTACCTTTCCAATAATTTGTCCATTTCTTCCAGGTTCTCCATTTTATTTGCATAGAGTTGCTTGTAGTAGTCTCTTATGATCCTTTGTATTTCTGCAGTGTCAGTTGTAATTTCTTCTTTTTCGTTTCTAATTTTATAGGTTTGAGTCCTCTCACTCTTTTCTTGATGAGTCTGGCTAAAGGTTTATCAATTTTTTTTAATCTTCTCAAAGAAACAACTTTTGTTTTTATTGATCTTTGCTATCGTTTTCTTCATTTCTACTTCATTTATTTCTGCTCTGATCTGTATGATTTCTTTCCTTCTACTATCTTTGGGCTTTCCTTGTTCTTGTTTCTCGTTGCTTTAGTTGTAAGAGTAGATTATTTATTTGAGATTTTTTTTGTTTCTTGAGGTGAGTTTGAATTACTATAAGCTTCCTTCTTAGATCTGCTTTTTCTGAGTTCTGTAGGTTTTTTGTCGTCATGTTTTCATTGTCCTTTGTCTCTAGGTATTTTTTTATTTCCTCTTTGATTGCTTCAGTGATCTCTTGGTTTTTTAGCATTGCAGTGCTTTGCCTCCATGTGTTTGTGTTTTTTAGTTTTTTTCCTCTACTTGATTTCTAATCTCATAGCGTTGTGGTTGGAAAAGATGTCTGACACGATTTCAATTGGTAAAAATTTTCCAGTGCTTGATTTCTTACCCAAGATGTGATCTATCCTGGAGAAACTTCCATGTGCACTTGAGAAGAAAGTGTATTCTGCTGCTTTTGGGCGGAATGTACTATAAATATCAATTAAGTCTATCTGGTCTATGGTGAGATTTAAAGTTTGTGTTTCCTTATTTATTTTCTTGCTGGATGATGTGTCCTTTGGTGTTAGTGGGCTGTTAAAGTCTCTCAGTATAATTGTGTTACTGTCTTTTTCCCCTTTTTTGGCTGTTAGCATTTGCCTTATATATTGAGTTGCTCCCATGTTGAGTGCATAAATATTTATAATTTTTATGTTTTCTTCTTAGATTGATCCCTTTATTGCTATGTAGTGTCCTTCCTTATGTATTGTAACAGACTTTATTTTAAAGTCTATTTTATCAGATATGAGTATTGTTTCTCCAGCTTTCTTGTGATTTCCTTTTGCATGGAATATCTTTTTCCGTCTCCTCACTTTCACTGTATGTGGACACTGTATGTGTCCTTAGGTCTGAAGAGGGTGTCTTGTAGATAGCATATATGGGTCCTGTTTTTGTATCCATTCAGCCAGTCTGTATCTTTTGCTTGGAGCATTTAATCCATTTACATTCAAGGCAATTATCGATATATATGTTCCTATTACCATTTTCTTAATTGTTTGGGGTTTGTTTTTGTGGGTATTTTTCTTCTTTTGCATTTCCTGCCTAGAGAAGTTCCTTTAGCATTTGTCGTAAAGCTGGTTTGGTGGTGCTGAATTCTCTTACCTTTTGTTTGTCTGTAAAGCTTTTGATTTCTCCATCAAATCTGAATGAGATCCTTGCTGGGTAGAGTAATCTTGCTTGTAGGTTTTTCCCTTTCATTACTTTAAATATCCTGTCACTCCCTTCTGACCCACAGAGTTTCTGCTGAAAAATCAGCTGATAACCTTTTAGGGATTCTCTTGTATGTTATTTGTTGCTTTTTCCTTACTCTTTTTAATATTTTTTCTTTGAATTTAGTTGTTGTTAGTTTGATTAGTATGTGTCTTGCTGTGTTCCTCCTAGGGTTTATCTAGTATGGGACCCTCTGCGCTTCCTGGACTTGATTGACTAATTCCTTTCCCATGTTAGGGAAGTTTTTGACTAATTTCTTCAGATATTTTCTCAGACCCTTTCCCTTTCCGTTCTTCAGATATTTTCTCAGACCCTTTCTCTTTCCCTTCTTCTTCTGGGACCCCTACAATTCGAATGTTGGTGCATTTAATGTTGTACCAGACGTCTCTTAGACTGTCCTCAGTTCTTTTCAGTCTCTTTTCTTTATTCTGCTCCTCGGAAGTTATTTCCACCATTCTGTCTGCTAGCTCATTTATCCCTTCTGCGTCAGTTATTCTGCTATTGATTCCTTTTAGTGTATTTTTCATTTCAGTTATTCTGTTGTTCTTCACTGTTTGTTTGTTAGTTCTACCTGGTGTTTGTTAACCATATCTTGTATTTCCTTGATCCGTGGCTCCATTCTATTTTTGAGATTTCGAATCAACTTTAGTATCATTACTCTGAATTCTTTTTCATATTGCTTGCCTATTTTCTCTTCATTTATTTGGTCTTGTAGGTTTTCACCTTGTTCCTTCGTCTGTAACATATTTTTTTGTCGTCTTATTTTTTTTGATGGGTGGTGCTGTTTTTTTGTCTTACTGGTTTTTCGGCCCGAGGCACCCAGCACTGGAGTTTACAGGCATTTGTTTACAGTCGGGTCTTGGTGTTGAGATGAGGATTTCCGGGAGACCTCACTCTGATTAATATTTCCTGTGGTCTGAGGTTCTCTGTTAGTCCGGTGGTTTGGGCTTGGCACACACTCCACAGGAGCTCAGGCCCGATCCCTGGCCTGGGAACCAAGATCCCTCAAACCACGCGGTGTGGCAAAAGAAGAAGAAAAAAAAAGGACCAAATAGAGAGACTGATGTAGAGAACAAACGTTATGGACACCAAGGGGGAAAGCAGCTGGTGGGGGGTGGGGGTGATGGGATGAATTGGAAGATTGGAATTGGCATATATACACTAATATGTATAAAATAGATAACTAATAAGAACCTGCTGTAGAAAAAAATAAATAAAATTCAAAAAAAGGAGCAGTACAAAAACAATAAAAAATAAAATAAAATTAGAAAAAAATATATTAGGAAAAAGAAAAATATAAGTGAAACAACTAAAACAAGGTAAAGCAGAACCAGAGTAGGAAAAAAAAAGTGGGCGGGAGCAATCCAAAATGAGCAGAACAATAACAATGTATAAAGAATAAAATAAAATTAGAAAAATTTCAAAATTTATTTGAAAAAATAAAAATTAAAATGAAACAAAATAAAATGCAACCACAACCTTAAAAAGAAAAAAAAAAAGCTGGAAAAGGCTTGGCCGTGGGGGTGGGGCGGGGCTTAGTTGAGGGTGAGGTTTAGGCAGCAGGCGGGACCTAGGCTCAGGACCCATGCAACCTGATTATTCAACACTGCTGGAGAGGGCCTCGGAGTACAGAGTTCAGAGGTAAGGTGCTGGGTGGAGGTGAAGGGGCAGGGTTTAGGCCCAACTTGGTCAGAGGGGGTCTCGGAGTGTGAAGTGCATAGGTAAGGTTCTGGGTGGGGGCGGGGCTTATGCTCAGCATGGCTGGAGGGAGCCACAAAGATTGGATGATTAGGACCTCAGCAGGCTTTCTGGGGCCCAAGTGGGCAGGGGAAACACTGGCCACATTCCCTTCCAATCCTTTGTTCTCCCAATGTTCTTTCTCAATCCCTGTTGATCCCCTCACTGTGAGTGGGCTTCCCAAGAGTGGGAACCCCTTCCCTCCCCCAGCCGCCCCTCCAAGGCTCCAGGTCCATCCTGCCTCCACTTCTCCTCCCTCCTCCCTCCCCACCACGTCTTACTCTGTTGCTCTGGTGTTCCTCCTGTCCCCTTAGGTTTCTGTGGTCCCCCACGTGGTAGGTGCCCTAGTTGTGAGGATATGCAAACTCCATGTCCTTGTAGTCCGCCATCTTTATGATCCTTTGAATGTGTTGTTGAATTTGGTTTGCTAATATTTTGTTGAAGATTTTTTGTGTCTATATTCATCAGTGATATTGGCCTGTAATTTTCTTTTTTTGTGTTATCTTTGTCTGGTTTTGGTATCAGGGTGATGGTGGCATCATTGAGCAAGTTTGGGAGTGTTATTTTGTCTTCAATATTTGGAATAGTTTCAGAAGGATAAGTGTTAACTCTTCTCTAAATATTTGATAGAATTCACCTGTGAAGCCATCTGGTCCTGGACCTCTGTTTGTTGGAAGTTTTTTAATCACAGTTTCAATTTCAGTACTTGTGATTAGTCTGTTCATGTTTTCTATTTCTTTCTGTTTCAGTGTTAGGAGATTGTACCTTTCTAAGGATTTGTCTATTTCTTCTAGGTTATCCATTTTATTGGCATAGACTTGCTTGTAGTAGTCTCTTATGATCCTTTGTATTTCTGTGGTGTCCTTTGTAACTTCTCCTTTTTCATTTCTAATTTTATTGATTTGAGTCCTCTCCCTTTTTTCCTGATGAGTCTGGCTAAAGGTTTATCAATTTTGTTAATCTTCTCAAAGAACCAGCTTTTAGTTTCATTGATCTTTGCTTTTGTTTTCTTTGTCTCTATTTCATTTATTTCTGCTCTGATCTTTATGATTTCTTTCCTTCTACTAACTTTAGGTTTTGTTTATTCTTTTTTGTCGAGCTGTGTTAGGTGTAAAGGTAGATTGTTTACTTGAGATTTCTCTTGTTTCCTGAGTTAAGATTGTATTGCTATAAAATTCCCTCTTAGAACTGCTTTTGCTGCATCCCATAGGTTTTGGATCATCATTCTTTTGTTATCGTTTGCCTCTAGGTATGTGTTTATTTCCTCTTTGGTTTCTTCAGTGGTCCATTGGTTATTTAGTAACATATTGTTTGGCCTCCATGTGTTTGTGGTTTTTACAGTATTTTTCCTGTAATTAATATCTAATCTTATAGCATTGTGGTTGGAAAAGATGCTTGATATGATTTCAGTTTTCTTAAGTTTACAGAGATCCACTGAAGTCAGGTCCCAGGATTGCAGTAATCATGTATCTGGACCCACTGTTGGTGCTATGGGTCAAGCTCCATCCTTAGCCTGGCCCAACCTACACGTGTATGTGCCAACAGAATCTACAGCTGCTAAAGCTAGGCTTGTGTTTTCTGTGGGAGCACTGCTTGTTTGTTCAGATGTTCTGTAGGCTCTGAGTTTACAAGGCCAGTGTTGGAGATGTCATTTCATAGTTTTCACAGCTACGAGGAGAGATTTCGGCTTTTCTTCCTTAGTTGATGTCCCCTGGGGCTTAGCTGTGGTTACAACCCCACCTCTGCATGTAGGTCACCCACAGGGGTCTGCTTGTGAGACTGCCCTGGAGCATATGAGTTTGCCCTGGCGAGGAGGGGGCTCGGAGTCTGTGTAGCAGCCAGGGTTGCAGGACCCCTGGTGGCAACGGGTGCATGGGGAAACCGGTGGCCTCAGGCATGAAATCGTTGGCCCCAGTGGTGACCCTTCGTAGTGCTCGGCCACGGGTGCAAGAGAGCCTTCCCTGGCATTGATGAGGCACGTAGGGAAGCCAGAGTCTGCGAGAGAACCGGCCCCAGTGGGGGCCCTTCTTAGTGCCCAGGGAGGTAAGGGCCAGTGCATGGGGAGAAAGGCTGCAATGGCAGCTCCTCCCCTTCTGTGTCACTTAACAATGGCCCTTTCCTGCTATGGCAGTCTGAGTTTCCTCCACAAGCATTCCCAGTTGTGGATTTCCTCATTCCCGTCTCCTCATGCTGTCTCCTCTCAGCCAACAGCAATCCTCTCCCCGGATTTGGTCCCCAAACCCCATATTCCAGCACCCAGCCCCTTTCCACACTGGGACACATGTCTCAGGCTGGGGCACACAGGGCTGTGGCACAGACCATCTGTGTAGTTCTCACTCTGTCCTGCCTGCCACAGACTGGGTGCTGCACTCTCCTCCTATAGCCCCCGAAACTCCCGTTCTGTTCCAACTGATCTCCCTGCTGGTGAGGGGCTTCCCAAGATGTGGCAACCTTTTCTCTTCTTTTTTGCTTCTTCTTTCTTTCATTCTCCCCAGTTACATGGGGATTTCTCATCCTTTTAGGTGACCGAGGTCCTCTGCTGACTTTCAGCCTGTGCTCTGTGAGAATTGTTCCATTTGTAGATGTATTCTTGATGCATTTCTAGGGAGAGATGAACTCCACGTCCTCCTACTCCTCCACCATCGTGACCTCTCCTTTTCTTTCTTCTTAAAATTTAATTGATTTCTTTTTTCTTTTCTTTCTTTCTTTCTTTTTTTTTTTGGCCACATTGCGCCATGCACACAGCATGTAGGAATCCACTTCCTTGACCAGGTATCAAACCCATACCCCCTGCAATGGAAGCATGCATTCTTAACCACTGGACCACCGGGGAGGTCCCTAATTGATTTCTGCCCTGATCTTTACTACTTTTTTCTTCTAATTCTTTTGGGTTTAATTTGCTATTTTTCTAGTTTCTTAAGGTAGAAGCTGAGGTCATCAGTTTGAGACATTTCTGACATTTACTTCAAATGGGTGGTAAACAGAAAAGACATACTTCTAAAAAGGCACAGAAATCTTCAATAACGTCTGATTGTTGGTAGGATAAAACCCCAGATCCTTACATTGTTATTTTTAAATCCCTCTAAACTGAATTTAAATTTAAGATGATAAAGTGAGCATACCTCCTCTTTCATCTAAAACCCTATTAAAATAATAGCAGAGGAATTTTTAAAAGGGACAAGTCCACAAAAATGAAAAGCTGTATGAGGGAAGGACATTAGTGGAGAAACTATCAAAATTTTGGAAGTTTGTGGATAAATAGAGTAGGAAAAGCATTCATAGAGGCGGCTATGGGGAGCAATAGTAATTCTTCTTGGCAAAATCCTGGTGATCACCTACTACTTAGAAATGGGAATGAGAAATGAAACTGAAAACAGGCAGATTAAAGACATTCTTAGACTTCCATGACTCCTTCTTTTGCATTGGACCAGTTGCTTTCTCAGAAGGTATACTGCTGTTGTTCTTCTGTTTCTTTGCACTGGGCTCCAGAATTGTTTTCAACATTTCTTATACATGTATCTTTCTCTTTCTTAGAGTCCATCCTTATTTTAATGTAGTACATTCTCAAACGCTCCCTTCAATACTTTTCTTTTAGATATATTTGGAAATGTTTGTGGAGGACGTTTTTGATTGTCACATTTTCCGGGAGTAGTGGCACTACTAAATCCTTAGAAACTTGAGTTCTTGGAAGTGAGTGAAAATGATTTTATTTTCCCTTTGCCCTTAATAATAATTTAAGTAGTTATGAGAGTCTACGTTTAAAATTATTGTATCCACTATCTGAGAATTGCTTAAATTATTTCCAGCATCCATGATTGGTGATGAGAAAGGCAATGCCATTCTGATTCTTCATCATTTAAGTGTGCTTAGAAGTGGGTAAAATTTGATTTTGAGTAGATAATGCAAATATATACATATAAGTTTACAAATAAATTGCATCAAATGTTTCATATTATGTATTTTCATTTGTATTTTTCAGACAATGAATGATTTTGACTATTTGAAACTACTAGGTAAAGGCACTTTTGGGAAAGTTATTTTAGTTCGAGAGAAAGCAAGTGGAAAATACTATGCTATGAAGATTCTGAAAAAAGAAGTTATTATTGCCAAGGTAACTGATTACTAGAGTTGATTATTAAGTTTTTGTTTATGGTGTCCACAAGTGTGTGTGTTCATGCATGCACATGACTAAAGTGTAGAAATTCCATTAAATAACCAAAATGTTGATTGTAGGCTACAGCTACAATAATATCTGTATATTGATATTTATTTACAGTATTAAAAGTTTCAAAGTTTTAATATCATCTGACTGTTAGAATCTGTTGTATTCCTTTGAGAGGGAAATATTTATTCTATGTTTGTGTGTTTGGGATAATGTTTTCACTATGTATTTGTGACCTATATCACTAATTACGGTAGTGATACTTTTTGATATTTCCCCCCAACATTCTGAGTTTTTTATTATTAAATAAAATGGTGAATAGAATAGATTATTAGCATAGACTATTTGTACCCATAAATTTTATGTAATCATTGAATGGAAAAGCATTCTTAACAAATTTAAAATACTAGAATAATAAAGCCAAAATGATCACTACAGTACTTCTACTTGAAATCCATCACCACACATAGTTACAAGCTTTATTTTTTGTGGTCAGACCTTTTAAGATTTATTCTTCTAGCAAGTTTCAAATATACATTATGGTATTATTAACTGTATTTATCATTCTGTACATTAAATCCCCACGAATTCTTTATTTTATAACTATAATTTGTATTTTAAATATATATATTTATTTATTAAGTTGAAGAATTAAAATATAAATTATGGTTGATTTACAATAGTGTGTTAGTTTCAAGTGTACAGCATAATGATTCAGTTATTTTTTCTGATTATATTCCATTATAGTTTATTACAAGATACTGAATATAATTCCGAGATATACAGTAAAACCTTGTTGCTTATCTATTTTATGTATAGTAGTTTGAATCTGTTAATCCCATACTCCTAATTAGTCCCTCCCCTCTGGTAACCATAAGTTTGTTTTCTATGTCTGTGAGTCTGTTTCTGTTTTGTATATAGATTCATTTATTTTTTTTTAGATTCCACATAAAAGTGATATCATATAGTATTTGTCTTTGTCTGACTTACTTCACTAAGTATAATAATCTCTAGGTCTATTCATGTTGCTGTAAATGGCATTATGTCATTCTTTTTTATGGCTGAGTAATATTCCATTGTGTGTGTGTGTGTGTGTGTGTGTGTGTGTGTGTGTGTGTGTGTGTGTGTGTATGCCCCATCTTCTTAAGCCAACCATCTACTGATGGGCACTTGGGTCTTTTCCATGTCTTGCCTATTGTAAATAGTGCTGCTGTGAACATTGAGGTTCGTGTATCTTTTTGAATTAGAGTTTTTGTCTTTTCTGGATATATGCCCAGGAGTGGGATTGCTGGATCATATGGTAGCTCTGTTTTTAGTTTTTTAAGGCATCTCCATACTGTTTTCCATAGTGGCTGCACCAATTTACATACCCACCAACAATGTAGGAGGGTTCCCTTTTTTCCATACCCTCTCCCACATGTATTATTTGTGGACTTCGTGATGATAGTCATTCTGACAGGTGTGAGGTGATACTTCATTGTGGTTTTGATTTGTATTTCTCTAATAATTAGTGATGTTGCACATCTTCTTTGGAGAAATGTCTACTTAGGTCTTCTGCCCATTTTTTAATTGAATTTTTTTTAATATTGAGTTCCATGACCTGCTTGTATATTTTAGATATTAACTCCTTGTTGGTAGCATCATTTGCAGATATTTTTCTCCCATTCGATAGGTTGTCTTTTTGTTTTGTTGATGGTTTCTTTTGATGTGCAAAAGCGTTTAAGTTTAATTAGGTCCCATTTTTTATTTTTGCTTTTATTTCTTTTGTTTTTTAATATTGATCTAAGAAAATATTGCTTCAATTTATGTCGTAGAATGTTTTGCCTATGTTCTCTTCTAGGATTTTTATGGTGTCTTGTCTTATATTTAGGTGTTTAAATCATTTTGAGTTTATTCTTGTATATGGTGTGAGGAGGTGTTCTAATTTCACTGATTTACACACAGCTATCCAGCTTTCCCATCACTACTTGTTGAAGAAACTGTCTTTTCTCCATCTTATACACTTGCCTCCTCTGTCAAAGATTGACTGTAGGTGCATGGGTTTATTTATGGGCTCTCTATTTTGTACCATTGAGCTATATATTTGTTTTTGTTCCAGTACCATGCTGTTTTAATTACTGTAGCTCTGTAATATAGTCTGATGTCAGGGAGCATGATATTTCCAGCTCTGTTCTTCTGTCTCAAGATTGCTTTGGCAATTTGGGGTCTTTTGTGGTTCCATATAAATTTTAGGAATATTTGTTCTATCTCTGTGAATAATGTCGTAGGTATTTGGACAGGAATTGCATTAAATCTGTAGATTTAATGGGTAGTATGGCCATTTTAATTATATTAATTCTTCCAATCAATGGGCATTCCATTTCATCATTGAATCATCTTCAGTTTCCTTTACCAGTGTTTTTTAGTTTTCAATGTATAGATCTTCATCTCCTTGGTTAAGTTTCTTCCTAGGTATTTTATTTTATTTTTTTACACTATTTCAAATGGGATTGTTTTTTTACTTCTTCTTGTTGATATATCATTATTAGTGTAAAGAATCCAATTTGTGTATATTGGTCTTCTATCCTGCTATCCTGCTGAATTCATTTATTAGTTCTAATAGTTTTTATGCGACAACTTTAGGGTTCTCTATATTGAGTATCATGTCATGTGCACTTAATGAGAGTTTATCTCTTTCCTTCCAATTTGGATACCTTTTATTTCTTTTCTTATCTGATTGCTGTGGCTAAGACTGTCAATGCTATGTTGAATAGAAATGGTAAGAGTGGGAATCCTTGTCTTGTTCCTGAATTTAGCGGGAAGTTTTTCAGCTTTTAACTGTTCATTTTGTGTTGGCTGTTGTTTTGCTGTAAATGGCCTTTAATATGTTGAAATATGTTCCCTCTCCCTCTGTACCTACTTTGGTGAACGTTTTTATCATAAATGAATGTTGAATTTTGTCAAATACTTTTTCTGCATCTATTGAGATGATCATGTGGTTTTTGCCTTTCCTTTTTTTTAATGTGGTATATCACATTGATTGATTTGTGTATGTTGAACCATCCTTCTGGTCCTGGAATGAATCCAAGTTGATCATGGTGCATTGATCCTTTTTATGTCATGTTGGATTTGGTTTGCTAATATTTTGTTGAGGATTTTTGCATCTAAATTTATCAGAGATATTGGCTTATAATTTTCTTTTTTTGTAATGTCTTTGTCTGGTTTTGGTATCCGGGTGATGGTGGCCTCATAGAATAAATTTGGAAGTGTTCCCTCCTCTTTCATTTTTTCAGAATGGTTTGAGAAGGATTGTTATGAATTCTTCTTTGTTTGTTTGTTAGAATCCCCAGTGAAGCAGTTTGGTCCTGGATTTTTGTTGGACAGAATTGTAAAATTACACATTCTCTTTCACATCTAGTGATTGGTGTGTTCAAAATATCTGTTTCTTCTTGACTTCGTTTTGGCAGACTGTATGTTTTTAGAGATGTACATTTCTTCTAGGTTGTCCAGTGTTTTGGCATACAGCTCTTCATAGTATTCTCTATGATTTTTTGTATTTCTGTGGTATTGGTTGTTGTTACATCTCTTTCATTTCTTATTTTCTTTATTTGGGTCCTCTCTCTTTTCTTCTTGGCATGCTTGGCTAGAGGTTTTTCGATTTTATCTTTTCAAAAAAAAACATCTCTTGGTTTTATTGATCTTTTCTGGGTTTTTAATTTTTAATCTATTTTATTTATTCAATCTCTGATCTTATAATTTCTTGTCTTCTGACTTTGGGTTTTGTTTGTTCTTCTTTTTCTAATTCTTTTCAGGTGGTAGGTTAGGTTGTTTATTTGGGATTTTACTTGTTTCTTGAGGAAGGCCTGTATCCCTATGTACTTTTAACAGTGTTTTGCTGTATCCCATAGATTTTGTAAGGTTGTGTTATCATTTTCATTTGCCTCGAAGTATTTTCTGATTCCTTTTTTGATTTCATCGTTGACTCATTGATTTTTAAGTAGCATGTTGTTTAGTCTCCCCGTGTTTGTTCTTTTCACATTTTTTTTTCTGTGGTTGATTTCTGTTTTCATTCAGAATTTTGTACCTTTTGACCACCATCACTCAATTTGCCCACCTACTGCTTCTAGGCTGTTCTTTGTGAGTTCAGGCCTTTCTTTCTCTCCTTTCTTTCTCTCTCTCTCTTTCTTTCTTTCTTTCTTTCTTTTTCTTTCTTTCTTTCTTTCTTTCTCTGTCTTCCTCCCTCCCTCCCTTTCTCTCTCTCTCTTTCTCTGTTTCTTTCTCCCTTCCTTCCTTCCTCCACTTATAAGTGGAATCATACAGTATTTGTCTTTCACTGACTTATTTCACTTAACAAAATGCCCTCAAGGCCCTTCCATATCATTGCAAGTGGCAAGATTTACTTCTTTTTGTGGCTGAATAATATTCCACTGTGTGTATCACATTTTCTTTTTCCATTCGTCCATTGATGGATACATGGATTTATAAACTGCTTCCATATGTTGGCTATTGTATATAATGCTGCAACGTACAGGGGAGTGTAGCTTTCTTTTCACAATAGTGATTTTGTTTCCTTTGGACAAATACCCAGAAGTTTAGTTGCTGGATTGGATTGTAGTTTTAATTTTTTTGACAAACTTCCTTACTGTTTTATATAGTGGCTACATCAGTTTACATTCTCACCTACTGTGTACGGGGGTTTCTTTTCTCCACACCCTTGCCAACATTTATTTCTTGCCATTCTAACAGGTGTGAGGTGATAGCTCTATGTGGTTTGGATTTGCATTTCCATGATGGTTAGTGATGTTCAGCGCCTTTTCATGTACCTGTTGGCCATCTGTATGTTTTCTGTGAAAAATTGTTTATTCAGATCCTCTAACCATTTTTCAATCAGATTGTTTGTTTTTTTTTGCTATAAAGTTATATGAGTTCTTAATATTTTGGATCTTAAACCCTTACCAGATGTATGACTTGCAAATATTTTCTCCCGTTTAGTAGGTTTTATTTTCATTTTGTTGATGGTTTCCTTTGCTCTGCATAAGCCATTTATTGATTTTTCTTTTTGATATCAAATTTAAAAAATTAATTGACACAACTGGTGTAAGAAGCTTACCACCTATATTTTTTCTAGTAATTTCATGTTTTAGGTCTTACATTCAAGTTTTTAATCCATTTGGGGTTGATTTTTGTGTATGGTGTAAGAAAGTAGTCCAGTTTCATTCTTTTGCTTGTGGCTGCTTAGTTTTCCTAGCACCATTTATTGAAGAGAGTGTCCTTTCCCCATCATGTGTTCTTGGTTCCTTAGTGGTAAGTTAATTGACCGTATATGCATGGGTTTATTTTTGGGCACTCTGTTCTGTTCCAGTGATATTTGTGTTTGTCTTTATGCCAATACAATGTCATTTTGACGAGTATAGTATTGCAATATAGTTTGAAATCAGGGAGCATGATGTCTCTAGCTTTGTTCTTTCTCAAGATTGCTTTGGCTGTTTGGGGTCTTTGTTGTTACATACACATTTTAGGTTTTTTTGTTCTATTTCTGTAAAAAATGTCATTGGAATTTTGATAGGGATTGCACTGAATTATCAAAGCCTTGTAGTTTTAGGTGTACAGGTCTTTTACCTCCTTGTTTAAATTTGTTCTTCAGTATTTTAATTTCTCTAATGCAGTTATAAATGGTATTTTTTAAAACTTTTAAAAACTTTTTTAAAAAATTAAAAACTTTTCTCTTTTTGAGACTTTGTTATTAGTGTATAGAAACCAATTAATTTTTGTATATTGATTTTGTATCCTGCAACTTTACTGCATTTGTTTATTAGTTCTACTACTCTTTAGGGTATTCTGTATATAAGATTATGCTTATGCAAATAGAGATGGTTTTACTTCTTCCTTTCTGATTTATATTCCTTTTATTTTATTTTATTGTCTAATTGCTCTGGCTAGGACTTCCAATACAATGCTGAATAAAAGTGGTAGGTTGGGCCTCCTATGTTGCTCCTGTTCTTAGAGGAAAAGCTTTCAGCTTTTTTCCACTGAGTGTGATGTTAGCTGTGAATTTGTCATATATGGCCTTTATTTTGCTGAGGTATGTTCCCTCTATAGCCACTTTGTTGAGAGTTTTTATCAGAAATGGATGTTGAATTTTGTCAGATGCTTTTTCTTTATCTATTGAAATGATCATATGATTTTTATCCTTCCTCTTGTTAATGGGGTGTATGACATTGAATGATTTGCAGATGTTGAACCATCCTGGCATCTCTGGAATAAATCCCACTTGATTGTGGTGTATGATCCTTTTAATGTGTTGTTGAATTCAGTTTGCTGATATCTTATTTAGGAGTTTTGCATCTATATTCATCAAAGATATTAGTCTGTAATTTTCTTTTTCTGTGGTGGTGTTGTGTGCTTTTTGGTATCTGGTAACACCAGCCTAATAAAATGACTTTAGAGTGTTTTGTCATCTTCTGTATTCTTGAAGAGTTTCAGAAGAAGGACTGGTATTAATTTTTCTTTAAATGTTGATAGAATTTACCAGTGAGGCCATCTGCTCCTGGGCATTTATTTTTTGGGAGATTTGTGATTACTGATGCAAACTCCATGTTCATTATTCATCTGTTCAGACTTCCTATTACTTCATGATTCAGTCTTGGTAAGTTGTATGTTTCTTGGAATTTATCCATTTTTTCTGAGTTATCTAATTTGTTATCGTATAATTGTTCACTGACACTTATGATCCTTTATATTTCTGTGGTATCGGTTTTGAATGTTCTCCCCTTTTGTTTATGATTTCATTTGAGTCATCTCTCCTATTTTCTTTCTTTCTTTTTTTAAAATTAATTTATTTTGTTTATTTATTTTTGGCTACATTGGGTCTTAGTTGCTTCGTGTGGGCTTTCTCTAGTTGCAGCAAGCGGGAGCTACTCTTTGTTGCAGTGCGTGGGCTTCTCATTGCTTTGGCTTCTTTTGTTGCAGAGCACGGGCTCTAGGCATGCGGGCTTCAGTAGTTGTAGCACAGGCTCAGTAGTTGTGGTGCATGGGCTTAGTTGCTCCGCAGCATGTGGGATCTTCCCGGACCAGGGCTTGAACCTGTGTTCCCTGCATTGTCAGGAGGATTCTTAACCACTGCACCACCAGGGAAGCCCTCTCCTCTTTTCTTAATTTGTTTTGCTAAAGGTTTGTAAATTTTATCTTTTCAAAAAGCCAACTCTTAGTTTTTTGATTTCTTAAAAAAGTGTCTTTCTAATCTTTGTTTCATTCATTTCTGCTCTAATCTATATTATTTCCTTCCTTCTGTCAACTATGGGCTTACTGTGTTCTTTTTCTAGATCCTTAAGGTGTAAAATTAGGTTCTTTATTTTAGATTTTTCTTTTTTCTTAATGTAGGCATTTATCACTACCGACTTTCCTATTAGAATTTCTTTTTCAGCATTCCATAAATTTTGGTGCACTGTGTTTCCATTTCTTTTGTCTTAAGAATTTTTTGATTTCCCTTTTGATTTATTTTTTGACTCATTGGTTCTTCAGAAGTGTTTTGCTTATTTTCTATATAATTGTGAGCTTTCCAGCTTTACTCCTGTTATTTTTAGTTTCATACTACAGTGGTTGGAAACTATAGTTGGTATAATTTTAATCTCTTGAAATTTGTTACAACTTGTTTTGTGACAAAATATCCTGGAGAAGGTTGTGTGTATACTTGAGAAGAATATGTATTGTGAAGCCATTGGATGGAATCTTTTGTATATATCTGTTAGGTCCATTTGCTCTAAAGTGTAGTTCAGTCCATTATTGTCTTGTTGATTTTCTCTATGGATGATCTTTCCATTGTTGAAAGTGGGGTACTGAAGTCCTTTACTATTATTGCATTGCTATCTATTTCAGCCTTCATATTTGGTGACAAGTGTTTAATATATTTTGATGCTGTCATATTGGGTGTGTATATATTTACAATTGTTATGTTCTCTTGATGAATCGATCCCTTTATCGTTATATAATGACGTTCTTTTTCTCTTACAACTTTTGACTTAAAGTCGAAATTGAACTTCAAGTTCAATTCTTACAACTTTCGACTTAAAGTCTATTTGTCTGACAGAAGTTATCTCTTTTGGTTTGTTTACATGGAATATCCTCTTCCATCCCTTCCCTTTCATCATATGAGTTTCCTTAAAGCTTAAGTGAGTCTGTTTTAGGCAGCATGTAGTTGGGTTTTGTTTTTTTATCCACTCAGCAACTCTTTGTTTCTTAATTGGAGATGTTAAACCATTTATATTTTAAGGAATTATTGGTGATGAAAGATTTACTATCACCATCTGGTTAATTGCTTTCTAATTATTTTATAGTTTCTTTTTTCTTTTCTTCCTCTCTTGCTTGCTTTCTTTGTGAATTGTTCATTTTATATAGTGGTATATTTGATTATTTTTATCATTTGTGTATCAGAGTTCTTTGCTTTGTGATTACCCTGCTGTTCATAATACATTTTATAGTTATAGTAGTCTATTTTAAGTTGATAACATTTCAACTTCAAATGATTTTAAAAGTCCTACACATTTACTTCCCCCCCAACATTTTGTGTTATTGATATCCCAATTTATATTTTTTATATTCTGTATCCATTAACAAAATATTGTAGCTATAATTATTTTTAATGCTTTGTCTTTTAACCTGTATGCTAGAGATCAAAGTGACTTACACACTGCCACTGCAGTTTTAGAGTGTTTCAGATTTGTATAATTACCTTTACCAGTGAATTTTATACGGTTATATGTTTTTATGTTACTGATTAATATCTTTTCATTTCAGCTTGAAGAACTCCCTTTAACATTTTATGTAAAGCCATCTACTGATAAATTTCCTCAACATTTGTTTTTCTGGGAAAATCTTTATCTTGCCTTCATTTTTAAAGGACAGGGCTGCTGGGTAATGTGTTCTTAGTTGATAGTTCTTTTTTTCTTTGAGCACTTTGAATATATCATCTCACTCTCTCCTGGCCTGCAAGATTTCTGTTGAAAAATATGCTGATAGCTTTATTGGAGTTTCTTTGTATGTGATGAATACATTTTCTCTTGCTGCTTTCAAAATTCTCTCTTTGTCTTAGATTTTTTGAGAGCTTGTTTATAGTGTATCTTGGTAAAGATCTCTTTTGGTTGAATCTGTTTGGGGAGCTTTGGGCTTTGTGTACCTGGGTGTCCATATCTCTCTCAAGCTTAGAGAAGTTTTAAGCCCTTATTTCTTTAAATATATTTTGTGTTCCTTTGTCCCTTCCTTTTCTTGATTTCTGTAATTTGAATATTGTTTCATTTTGTGGTATCCCATAAGTCACAGAGGCTTTCTTTACTCTTTCATTCTTAAATCTTTTTCTTTGACTGGAAAATGTCAAGGGATCTGTGTTCAAGTTCACACATTGTTTTTTTTGCCTTATTGAGCCTACTGTTGAATTTCTCTATTGAACTTTTCATTTCATTCTTTGTATTCTCCAGCTCTGAAATTTCTGATTGGTTCTTTTATCATTTCTACTAGTTTGTCAAACTTCTTGTTTTGTTCATGTATTGTTCTTCTGAGTTCATTTAGCTGTCTCTCTGTTCACTTGAATCTTGCTAAGCTTCCTTAAACACTTTGAATTCTTTTTCATGTAACTCAAATCCATTTCTTTGGTGTCAGTTATTGGAAAATTCTTGCGTACCTTTGGTGGTGTCATGTTTTCTTGCTTCTTCATGTTTCTAATGTCTTTGAGTTGATAATCGTGCATTCAAGGGAGCAGTTGCCTTTTTCAGCTTTTTAAGACTAGCTTCAATGGGGAAAGATTATCACCTAAAGATGACTGTGAATATGCCAGCTGAGTAGGGTGCAGTGTCTCTGGTTCCAGGGAGGGCATACTAAAGTCCTTTCCGTGCAGCTCTGTCAGCTGAGATCAACAGCAGTGTAGATTGTGACGTGGCAGTGGTGGCAAAAGCTGCTGGGATCATACTATTCTTTTTTGCCTGTCAAAATTCTAGCCAAGGGAATCCCTCTTGATGGCAGGGCTGGTGTGCTGACACTTGGGGCATCAGTGGAGCTGGTATCCTGGGACCTGGTGCGCACAGAGCTACCACAACACCTGAGTCATGGGGGCACAGGTACACTTGCAGTGGCAGTGGCACTGGTTTCTGAGGTGCAGGCACGTGAAGACTTCCCATGGAACTGGGGTCTGGGTTCCTGGGAATCACCACAGTGACTCAGGCCCTGGGGTAAAGGGGAATGCAGTAGCAGCAGGATTCCTGGGATGGCAGGGTTCAGCAGTGGCTTGGGACCCAGAGCCAGAGTACAGTAGTGTACTTCTTATAGATGGTTGGTCAAATACCTGACTGGCCTCAGGGTTCAGCTTTATAGCAACATCATCTTGGCCTCAGCAATGGCAAGTCATAACCATGGCCTAGGACCCAGGGGGCAGTTGCAGAACAGTAACAGATTGGCCCCAGTGATGTTGGGTCATAACAGCAACTTAGAACTCTGGGGGCGGTTGCAGAGCTCCAACAGCACAATCTACTGATGGGCAGGTCAAAGCCCTGACTTTCAAGCCGGGGGGCAGGGTATAGAGCAGCTGTAGCACCACGTGCCCCAGTTATGGTGGGTCAGAGCTCTGACTTGGAACCCCAAGGACGGTGTGCTGAACAGCAGCATGTGGCCCTGTGATGGCAGGTCAAATGGTGACAGAAACCCAGGGACAGGGAACAGAGTTGCAGCAGCACAGCCTGATGATGGCAGATCAAAGCCACAATTTAGGACCCAGGGGTGGTTGCAGAACAGTGGCAACATTGCTTGGTAATGGCCCATTAAAGCCGTGTGTCGGGACCCTAGGGGCAGGGTGCAGAGCAGCAGCAGAGTGGCTCCTTATGACAGGTCAAAGTCCTGTCTTAGGACCCAGGGGTAGGGTGCAGAGCAGTGGTATTGCAGCCCAGGTTATGACTGGTCAAAGTTACAACTTGGGACCCAGTGGCAGGGTAAAGAGCAGTGGCACAGCGCCATTTATGGCAGGTCAAAGCTGCAACTGGATCCTGGGAGTGGAACACAAGCAGAGCAGCCATGGCCCTGGTTGTAGCATGGTAGAGCCCTAAACTGGGACATGGAAGGCAGGAGACAGAGTAGTAGCCCTTGTATGGCAGGTCAAAGCCCTGATTAAGACTCAGTGGTAGGGCTCAGAGCAACAGCAGCTTGGCTTTGTGGATGGCTAGATTTTGTGGCATCCTGAGATCCAGGGAGCCAGACACAGCAGCGACTAGGGTCCCTGGGGCCAGGTGTCATCCGCAGCAACAGCTCCAGCCCCAGAGAGGAGCTGCAGTGGTGTAGACTTTCGGTAGCTCTGTTAGCTGAGTTCAGTCAGTGTGGGTAAAGACTGTGGGAAGCCTCAGTAGTGAAAGCTGCAAACAACCATGGCAGTGAAGCTTGTTGGAGTTTTCTTGCTCTTATTTTCCACATAGGGGGAAATCCCTCTGAGGCCATCTTTTTTGGTGCCTAACTGCTCTGGTCTAGGGGATGGAATGTCACAGGTAAAATGCTTCCTATACTTTTCTGGTAGCCATCCTCGTTTTTAAAACTCTACAGGGTTTATGCTGCTTCATTGCTTTCTGCTGATTTCATCGTAGTCCAGAGCTTTTCAAAAGCTGTTTTCATCAGTTTGTAGTTGTTTGTTGTTTTTGTAGGATAACCTAATATTGGGACCTCCTAGCCCTCCATCTTGTTGACATCACTCCTAACAAGTCCTATTTCTGGTGCTAAATGTCAGTGGTCCCTAAGACCACTCTCAGGCTTAATATTTCATTAGGAATCACGGATCTAGGAAAGCTGATATACTAGTGGTTATGACTTATTGTAGTGATAACACACAGATTAAAATCAACAAAAGGAAAGTCATATGGGACAAAGTCCAGGAGAAACCTTTCAGATGTCCTCTCCCAGTAAAGTCATATGGATGCACTTAATTCCCCCAGTAACAATGTGTGACAACATGTGCAAAGCGTTGTCAACCCAGGAAACTCACCCAAGCCTTGGTTTCCTGGATTTTTATTTTAAGTGAGTCATGTAGGCAAGCAGCACCTGTGTGATTTCCCTAGCCACCCTGAGCAAAATCAGGCACACAGCATTCATCATTCTTCCTGTTGTTTGCATGAACTGTCTAGTCAAACTGGTGTCATGTGGCCCAAGATCTCTGGCATGCAAAAATGCTCTTACCAGGTAGAATATTCCAAGGGATCAGAGCTTATTTCCCAGGAGCTAGCCAAGGGACTGTCCTGAGGATTGACTTTCCTTGTGAGTGTACAGGGTTTGAGCAATCCAGGCCTTCTGAGTTCATTCTTCCCTACACATACACCTATTAAAATAGCAAACCAGTGCTTTGACTTGACTACTGACATTTCTCTTTCCTTGGCTTTTAAGTTATTAAGTGCTGGCCCCTAACCAGAAATTCTTATCATCTGCCAGCTTCTTTGATCCATTCTTTCAGATTCTCATGAACCTCTGTATTATCTATTGTGCACATGATTGTGGTTTACTGTAGGAAGCAGATAATGAATGTATTTCATTTGATCTGCTGCATCTTCATCATCTGTCATTGTGCTGTCGGAGGTATGATTTCATTGATTTGTGTTCTGGATTTGCTTCTTGCCGTCATGAAGATTCTATCATTCTTTATCATTATTCCTAGGGTTATCATTCACTATTTACTGATTCATTCATTCTTTCTTTCAACAAATATAAATGGAACACCTAATTATTTACTAGTTACTGCCCTAGGCAGTGGGAATATGTGAATGAATAAGACTGACCAAAATTCCTCCTCTTTGGAAATTACATTTTAGTCAGGAAACGGACACATGACAAATGAGTAAATCGTAGTATGTAAGAAATTAATACATACCATGGAGAAAAATTAAGTAGGGTAGGGAAACAAGGAATAGTAGTGTTTGTGATTTGTGTGGGTTTTGTAGTTTTAAATAGAATGATCACAGAAGACCTCACTGAGAAAGTGAAATTTCAATGAACATTTGAAGGAAATGAGGAATCAAGGTATTTGGGAGGAAGACTTCAGGTATTTGGGAGGAAGAATATTCCAGACAGAGGAAATCACAATCAAAAAAGCACTGAGGAAGCAGCATATTTTTAAAATAGCTAGGAATCTAATCTAGCATGGCTTGTGTAGAGTAAGAGTAGTGGAGGGTTGTTTAGGGTAGTGGTAGATGTTGTAAGGATATTGGTTTTTACTCAGTGTAGTGGGAAGCCATTGGAAGTTTTTAAGCAGTATAGTAACATGATATAATTTTCATTTTGATATCATCACTTTGGCTGCAGTGTTGAGAATAGACTGTGGATTGGAAGCAGGGAGTTTGTTAGGAGTTAATGGCAATAATCCAGATAATTGATATAGTGGCTTACATTAGGGTATTAGCAGTGGAGGTGGTAAGATGTAATCAATCCGGGGTATATTTTGGTAAAGAGCCATCAGGATTGCCTGACAGATTGAATGTAGGGTATGAGAGAAAGTAAGGAGTTGAAGATCATTGCCAGGTTTTTGGCCTGAGCAACTGGAAGGATGGTGTTGCCATTCGCAGCAATGGGGATGATTTTTTTCTGTGGAGAAACAAGCCTTTTCATGGGAGATTAGAAATTAGGTTTTGGACATGTCAAATTTGATATTTCTGTTAGACACCCAAGTTAAAGGCATCTATTAGACATCCATGTCAAATAAGCATTTCTGGAGTTTAGGGAAGAAGCCTGCATTTGAGACACAAATGTGGAAGTCCATGATCACCATATAGACTGTATTTAGGGTCATAGTCTGAATGAAGTCACCAAGGGAATGAGTGTACCTATGAAGGGAAGAGGTTAATGACCTCTATTTTGAGTAGGAAGTAGGCTTACACTTTGAAACTGTGGGAGTGAGGTTGAGATAAAGAAAGACAACTTAATGAAAATCTCCTGGACTTAATGAAAGTCAGATAGACCTCGGTGCCAATCTCAGCTCAGTAGTTTAACTAGGTAAGGTAACATTGTGGGGTTGTGTGTACATTTCATTATACATACCAGGCCTGGTAGGAGGCCTGGAAATGTTTTGAAACATTTATACTGAGGAATGGAAGAATGACCTTGGTAGGGATGAGTTAAGGAATCCTAAGAAGATTCAGCTAAGATTAAAGAGGGCATTATAATGGTGCTAGTCAGTATGTTTGTGATTTTCTTCTCCTTGAGATGTGGAATATATCAATAAAAGTGAGAAAGTAGAGATTGATTTATTCCAATACTGGGAATTGGAAGAGGCAGAAGGAAAGAAGGGAATGTAGAGAAGGGCAATATAGACAAGCAGCATATTCTACAATTTAAGAAGGACTAGGTGCTGAAGATTATGTCATGATTGAAGTCAAAGAAGTTCATGTAGCCTTCCATCCAAGTAACATTGGTTTGGCCAAAAAGTTTGTTCGGGTTTTTCGGTAACATCATATGAAAAACCCAAGCAAACTTTTTGGCCAGCCCGATATTTGGAACAAGAGCATCAAGAATAAAGTATTAAATAACAACATTTGATAAAGGTGATATAGTATTCATAGACAACAGGGAACAATTGTGCTTTCATTTTTTCCATCAAGATGAAAAAGATCTTCAAAAAAGATAATAACAATAGAAATGAAGGAACAGTAAGGAGAAAGTCTGAGAGCTGGAAAGTGGAAGTATTAGAAGTCTGCATCTGGGCCATTGCTCAAGTTTTCCAAAGAGGGGGAAGTTACAACCCCCAAATTTAGAGCTTGATAAGTATGACATCTTTCCTATGGAAAAAAAAGTGTAGATTGCTGACATATGGCTTGTCAAAACAGAACAAGTAAATAATGATCACTTGCAGTCATTGTGGTTTAATTAAGAATAAAGGTGCCAAGGTAAAAACTTCTCCCCTCTTCTCCCTGCTTCCCCACCTGCTACATCTCCTCCTCTGAGTGTCATTTATAGCTCTGGATTTTTTTAAAAAAGATGCTCTATATATGATGTATCTTGATTTCAACCAGCTTCTGATAAAAGTCAGTCATTATAGTCTTGTGGTCAAAATGGAGAAAATAATGTGAACAGAGTTAAAGTACCTAGTTAAGTTGCTACCAAGCTTTATGAAGATGGGAGGCAGTGTGGTGAAGTGGAAATGACCGTTAATGTTGGACTTAGATGGGATCAATATTGACCTTTTCACCTGCAACTTGAGCAGTTTAACTTCTGTGAATCTTGATTGCCTCATATAAAATGGGAATAGTCAAACCAAACCTGCTCAGTTACTACAAGGATTAAAGGAGATGACACCCTTGGTTCTCAGTAATAGAGATGTTCTTTTCTTCTGTTTCTCTGCCATCATTTACTCCTTGTCCTCCCGCCCCCTCCAAAAAAACCCTAACTACCACAAAACAATAAGTGCGGCAAATGAAAGGAGAATTTTAGACTATGTGTAGTAGAGGGCAGTGATAAATTAGAGACAATTGAGAAAATAAATATGAGGAAGACTATTCTGCCTCATGTTTGCAAGAAATAAAATTCCATTCTCTGTAAACTTCTATGAAAGAAATTAGATTTTAAAATTCATTGTTTAGTATTTTACCATGGATGAATATACATGAAACTATATTTCAAAAGCTTTTTCATGAAAACATTATACTTACATTATATACCAAAGCACTTCATTTGTAATCATGATCAACAAATGGATTTTTTTAAAAGCATCATATTGTTTTAGCCACTAAACTTTATCACTGTTATTTATAACTTTTTGTTTTGACATATTGCTTTTAACTGTAATTAAAAATTATTGACATCTAAGTTTACTTTTTAGCTTGTGCATACCTTATCTTCATAGCAGAAACTAATTAGTATGTGAAATATTGTACCATTAAATTTGCATTAAGGGGGAAATTCTAATTTGATCAGATGTAAAAATATGGTAGAAAATACATTTTAATACATGAAAGATATGTACATGGTATAAATCCTGGTTTCATTCTTACAACAAAGAAATATTGTTTTAGTTTTTGCCTACCTACATCTTTACTTGGCTCCTTTAATGTGATTAGGCAGATCATAGAATTTAGAAAAAATATAATCTTTCATGAAACTTACTAAGTGATTTAGAAAAACAACTGTTACATATAATGAGTTTGTTTCAACAAAATAGAATGAAATATCTGCCAGAAATATTTTCTGAAGTACTAGAATATCTTTTCTGGTTTCATACTTACCTTTCTTTAAGTCTTTTCCTAGTTTACTGCCTCAAATCACTTAAAATCCTGAAGTATAATAGGTAAATGTTATGTCTTCTGTGAATCTCTTTCTGACTGCATATAAAGAAATATTTCTTCTGCTTTACCCTCTTGTTGGAAGCATATAGCTGTTAGTTTTTTACTATTAATTTTATATCTCAAAAATACTTCAAACATTTTTTCTTGTTCCTGCTGTTCCTGTCATCCAAGACATCCTCATTTCACTCTTGTACTGCAGTTGTCTCCTGATTGATCCCTCCTGTTTTTGCTGTCCTTCTCAGAGGAGTCTGAGCAAACTTAAAAACAGAAATCAGCTGTGTGCCTCTGATCCTCCATCTCCTACACTATCACATTACCCAACCTATGATCTTCCAGTAGCATTGATTTTCCTTCATTATCCCATTTACTATAATAGATACCCCAGTTTTCCCTTAAGAAAATCAGATCACTTATCAGAATTCATAATTATTTCTTAAATTGGATATTTACCAATTTGTTATGTCTTCTCCACTAGCATGTGAACTCCATGAGCAAAAGAATCATGTCTTTTTTTTAAACCGCTTTATTACTTGCACTGTCTTAACATTAAGTAACTGCCTATCGAGGATTTTGTTTTGTAATCATTGAATTCGGTTCTATATCTCAAAATAGCCACTTGTATAATCCTTAATCTTGTATTTTACATTCATTATATGATTCTCGTAAATTGCAGTATCCCCTTCTCTTCTTTGTTTTTTCCATTAATACTGACCACCATCTGACTAACTGGAATGAAAGCTCCATGAGGGCAGGACTTTGGTCTGTGTTGTTCAGTTGCCCTGTCTTCAGTGGGTAGAACAATACCCAGAATATATTTGTTTCATATCTATTGAAGGAATAAATGATTGAATGAGTGAAGTCCCACACATTTGACATCTTGGAATTCATTCCTATGATAAACAGCTAAGTTGAACAAACATTTAATAAGTATCTACTGTATGCTAATCATTATTCATTATGCTAGGCATTGTGGGCACAGAAATTAGTTATGGTGTCATTTCTGCTTTTTATTTATTTTGTATTAAGATGTTTGGTATTACTCTAATTAATTTAGAAGTTATAGTATGATATGACAGGGGCTTTCATACTGTTTGAGCACTTAAGCCTGGTTCTTATTAAACAAATAAGACTGGAATGCTTTCTTACCCATACTTTATTTCACTGGTTTTAAATACTATGTCATTACACTTTGCTTTCTGTTCAGACAGAATTGGTCTCACCCTTTGGAATGGCTTTTGGATTTTAGCATCTTTGATCAGTCTATTGCTCATTTATCTGCTAAGTCTAGCTAAGGTCAGATGCTTTTATAAAAATAATAAATATAATGCAGTGTCCTAATGTTCCCTTGTCTTACTTATAACCTAACTGTGATTTGCCAGCAATATTAAGAAATTGATCCAGTAAGGGCCTTGTTCAGGATCTTGGCAGTAGCAGAGACCAGAGATGCTGTGTTAGTTTCAGCAGTTGTCTTCCTTTCCGTTCATTCTTTAAGATAGTGTTATTTTTAAAATATGAAACATTTTTCAAGTTCTCCATATGTTGAGGAAATCTTTCCTAGTTCACTTTTGATGTCAAGATGAAATTTATGTACAAGATTGGGGAAATACACTCTTAGCATATTTTTGGTTTGAAATATATCCAGATTTAAACAGTGTCACCTAGAATAGGCTGTGACCTTTTTTTAAAAAAAAAAAAAGAAACATGCTAAAAAAGCCACAAGCAAAAATATACAGCTTTTGTACTCTGTTTTTTTTTCTAAAATGTATAATTTAGAATTAAATCTTATATAGGTACTGTGTCCCCCTTTTCAATAACTGATTTTTCTTTTAGGTAGAAGACTTACAACAAATTCTATGATCCTTAATGAAATATATTCTTTAAATCCCCCTGAATACAATGTAATACAAACATGGAAATATTAACTACTCCATGCCTAGCTGTTAACTTATAAGGCATTCTCTTCAAGGGGAAAGACTTACTATTTCATTTTCTGTGTCCCTGATAATTTTTGCTGATTATTATATCATTATTGCTATACTTTAAGTATGACTGAATTTATATGAGTTTATACATTATAGCCATCTGATTTAAATCACTAATTTGATTTGAATTTTTTTTTTTTTGGTGGAAGAGAAGCTTAGTGATAAAGGGAGCATGTGTTTTAAAATCTTTTTCTGTGTCTGTGTTTACCTCTTCTGGTCTTAGAGAAATAGCAAAATTTTTATATTATTTGTGCTCAGAACATATATTAAAGGTTTGCCTTTTTCTTTTGTAGGATGAAGTGGCACACACTTTAACTGAAAGCAGAGTATTAAAGAACACTAGACATCCCTTTTTAACAGTAAGTGCCTAGAGGAAAGATGTTATAATCATAACATTTTATATTTAAGGAAGTTTTATTATAGCAACTAAGCTATGAAAAATAACATTTTAAATAACATTTATTTAGGTATGACATTTTCTTTGTAGATAAGTCAGTTTTGGGGAAATTATTAGAATGTATGGATTAAGTTTACAATATGCATGCATTTGTAGTCCTCTCGTTATATACCCATGAGTTTTTTGAGATTTTTTTTTCTTCCCATAACTTTCACTGCCTTAAAAAAATAGAGCAAATACATTTAAAAATAAATTTAAATTTAAAGATAGCATTTAAGTTAAAAATAGGATAAGTCATGGTGCATTTTCTTCATTAGATAATGTATAAACTGTGACTTAAATAGATATAACTTAGTTATTTTGAAACAAACTGATTTTGTTTTTTAGTCCCGTTTAGATTGCTTGTAATAGAGGCATAATTCGCAAAGTTTCTGTATGTTCCTGGTTCCAGTGAAGTGTATTAAGATTAAAAATAACAGACTTTCAAAAGGAGAAACTTTTAAAGATTTAGGATTATTTAATAGGTTTTTTCAGAGGTATCACCAGATACATAGACTTACTTTGTTACATTGTTTTGTGTTTATTGTTCAGTGTATTAATATAGTTGGCTCTAAAGTTTTAATATATTTATAACCTATAAAATTATCTGAAACAACTCTATTGGATTGGGTCATGTTATGCGACCTCTATGCAAGAAGTGATACTGAAACTCTATTAGAAACCCAAGTATAACTACTACAACTGTACTCCTAAGACTTTCCCTGAAGTAATTTGTAGGCCTTACTTTTAAGATCTCACGGATAAGAACTTTGGGGACCAATACAGTTTCAAGTAGATGACATAGTAGATTGAGAAGTGCTTGTAACAATTACTAAGTTTACTTTTAGCAAAAATCATAATTCTAATTTTTCCCCAGATAATACTCATTGCTGTTCTTCACAAAATTTGTTTTATATTTCTCATAAACTTTTACTTAAGCATTCTTAAGGGAATAAATACTCTCTTAAGGAACAAGAACAATTCATTTTATCAATCATGCTTACTGTTTCTAAGTATTCTCTTTTTGATACCGTTGTAAGAATGTAGGATTATAATATAACATTTTTTCTTTTTCATTTCAAGTCCTTGAAATATTCCTTCCAGACAAAAGACCGTTTGTGTTTTGTGATGGAATATGTTAATGGGGGAGAGGTGAGTCAAGAAGTATAACCAGCACTTGCATTTGCATGGTAGTATTGTTGTTTTTTAAAACTTATTTACAATACAAGTTATAATGTAATAGTTCTCTACTTCTTGATAGGGATTTGTATAGCTCTTTCTACTATTTTAGTAAATGGGAGCTAAATAATTTTCTAATGAAAGATAAGGACCATTTATTTTTTACAATGACTTTTATGTATAAGAAAGTTTAATCATACTCTTTTCTAAATTTTTTAAATGTAAAAAAAATTTACTACAGATATGATTTTTAAAATCATGGTTTTTAATTTTGAAAACCAGAAATAGAGGGTTTATAATGCTTTACATAATTCTTCCTCAAGATTTGTGAAACTTATAAAAAATTATTTTGCTCATTTTAAACTCAGTTTAACAATAGGCCATAGGCACATTGTGGTTGAGTTCTGTCTTCTTCTACATAGTAGTTAGAGTAACTTTGACTGTATGTAAGGGATTTTTAAGGAATTTTGTAGTTTTGAAGGGAAATTGAATCATTTTAGTGGTGTATTTCAACTATTGCTTTATTCTTTATCCTTTCTCCTCCCTATATTTGATCAAAATCAATGTGAGGGGAAAATGTAATTAACTGCTCTAGTTAACTGGAAATATTTCACATTGTGAGTGTTCTGAAATAAATTTAATTATTAAATAGGGGCTTGTATCTCACAGACCTTAAAATAGTCTTATTATCCGAAAGGAGGGAAGGAAGAGAGGGAAGGAGGAATGGAAGAAAAGAGAGGGGGAGGGAGGGAGGAAAAGAAAGAAACAAAGAAGGGAGGGAAAGAGAGGGAGAGAGGGAGGGAGGGAGCGAGGAAAGAAGGAAGGAGGGAAGGAAGGAAGAAGAAAATATCCCTTATACAATATTTTCCACTATAGCATTATCTGACTTATAGGAATTAGTCCATTGCAAAAAATTCATTCATTCATTTGGTAAACACATTTTGAGTGCCTTGGCAGTGTGAGTTTATCCAAATTTGTTAAGAATTTATAATTTATCTTATAACTGTATTATAAATTAGAATATATAGTGAAAGAGCTTTTAATTTATCTTATAAGTATATTATTATATAGTGAAAGACCTAAGTGTTAATAAATTCATAAAAGAAAATGTGTTATGGATGATCTAGCATTTCGGGTAGGCTTAATGAGATTTCATCAGGGGAACTGATTTGAGAGGATATTTCAGGTGGAGAGGATGATATGAGCAGAATCACTGGTAGGCAAGCACAGAGGAAGAAGTTGAGTAGTTAGATTATAATAGCCCAGGCATGGGACTTCTCTGCTGGTGCAGTGATTAAGAATCCACCTGCCAACGTAGGGGACATGGGTTCAAACCCTGTTCCAGGAAGATCCCACATGCCGCAGAGCAACTAAGCCCGTGTACCACAACTACTGAGCCTGCACTCTAGAGCCGGTGAGCCACAACTACTGAGCCCTCGTGCCACAATTATTGAAGCTTACGCGCCTAGAGCCCGTGCTCTGCAACAAGAGAAGCCACCGCAATAAGAAGCATATGCACCGCAACGAAGAGTAGCCCTGGCTCGCCGCAACTGGAGAAAGCCCACATGCAGCAGCAAAGACCCAACACAGCCAAAAATAAATAAATAAAATTAATAAATTTATTTTTTTAAAAAGACATATCAAAAGTGACTTTTGGTTGGGAAAAAAAAAAAAAAAAAAAAAAGTGACTTTTGGTTGGGATCAGGAAAATTAATATGTACAGTGAGTTTATGAAGAATGTGTTAAGGGTAAAATTATAAATTTGGGTTTGAAAAGCTTTTTCCTAAGGTTCTAAGAAAAACATATGTGGAGATATCACAGAGAATAAATAAAGGGTCAGAATATGGATACAGATTTGGGAGCCATTCCCATAAAGACTGTAATTTAAGTTATGGAAGTGGATATTTCCTATTTTGTGGGAAATGAAATTGGTGAAACTTCTATGTTAGTATCTATCAAAATTTAAAAAGCACGTATTCTGGGACCCAGCAGTTTCATTTCCAGGAATTTATTCTACAAACATACTCACAAATATACCACAGAATAATATATGGATAAATATATTCATTGCACTATCGTAGTACCTTAAATGAGCATTCAGGAAGGAGACTGCTTAATCAGTGTTACATCCATGCAGTGAAATACTTTATATCCATTAAAAAGAATGAAGTAGCCCAATATGGGCTGAGACAATGCAATTTCTAAGATATGTTATGAAATAAGAAAAACAAGGTACAGACAGAATATAAAGTGTGCTTCTATTGTGTTAAAGTAAGACCATATATATGTGTATATATGTCTGTGTATACATTGAATATCTCTGGAATTATTATTTTATTATTATATTATAACTACTATTATTATTATTATTATAAGCAATTATTAATGCTTACCTTTGGGAAGGCAAACTGAGTCACTGGGGAAAAGATGGGAGGATGACTTATTTTTCACTTATTTGTTCTTGTGCAGCTTTTGTATTTTGTGTATTAAAATTGAAGGAAGGAAGATTGGCAGGCAGATGGATGGAGCGATGGATGGATGGATGACCAGGGGAGAGAATATTATGTAGGGAAATGATAAACTGCTGGCAAAAACTTGGAGAAGCACTCTTAAATTGCAGAAGTACTCTTAGACAGTATCATGTGTTTGCATCTATTACAAAAATTAGCACATTGTTTTATAATTACGTATTTACTTGTCTATCTTTCCTACTAGACTCAAAGCTCCCTAAGGGATTTACTGGTATAACCCTGGCACCTTCAAATATTTATTGGATGTTTTGAATGAGTAAATAAGTGAATAGATGAACAGATTCCCTCCAGGAACAGGGATGAAAGAAGTTAGCAAAAGTGGTAAACTAGGAACTGCTGAGAAATAGGAAGAAAAATAGAAAGTAATATGGTATATAGTTTACTTTAGAAAAAAAGCTGAAAATGTTTTTTCAGGAGGAAGTATCTTTGAGTGTATTTATAAAGTACATATTTATTGAGTATGAGCAGGGCACGCTGGTAGATACTGTGGGACATACAAATCTGAATTAAACATAACTTTTACCCTCAAAGAGTTTATTATCTAGTGGGGAAGATTAGGTACAAAATTTATACTAAGTGTAAAGTGATGATTATCACTTGTATCAGAATCATAGATTAAGGACCATGGGACTTCACAGGAAAGAAAGAAGAATTTTGGATGGTGGGATGAAGGGAAGCTGCCTAGAAGCTTAGTAGAGGGAGCTAGGTGCCACCTGCACTTTTATTCTAAACCTAGAGTACTTCGGCGATTAATCAATTGATGACTGTTAAAAATTTTTTTTTTCACACAAAAGCAGATTTTTCAGACTAGCCAGATGGTTTTCTATAGCGATGGGATTATTTCACCTATTAAATTTATCTGAGAAGGAAATCTATATTCAGTATATGCTTATGGTGACTTATTTTATTAAGGTTTTGCTTTAGGTTCACCATGCCATTATTTTGCTCAGGGATGCTTCCTAGAAATGCAGAAAACTCAATTGCTGTAGAAAAACTACTAAACGTAGAACTTACGTTTTTGAAATAAGATTGAAGTAGAGAGAAGTAAAGTACAGAAATCTGCAGATTCATACAAAAAATCCATACCAACACTTATTGATACACCATGAGTTTCCCAAATGTGGAATGTCTGTGTGGTATCTAGGAAACTTGAGCAGAGAATACTAGCCTGTTGAAAAGTAAGCTCTGGTAAATTGATAGTACTCACCCAAATGGCAGCATCCTCAAATCTCTTTCTATCCAGTGTTTGCCCAGAGATAGGCTTCTTTAGTGGACCCATTGAAGTTAATTATAACTAGCTAAGTTTTCACTCAATTCATATTTATTGTCTGTTGATTTTTAATTAGCAATAGTATTCTTTTAGCCTATGTTCTGGAATGTTTATTTTGAAACATAAGATCAACAGCTGAGACATTTCTTTTCTTATACTTTCTTCACATTTTTGTGACTATCTGGACTTCTTTCAGCCTGATAGACTGCACAAGAGTTTAGCATGCTCATGGCCATGCTTGTTATTATCCCTATATTTGCCAATATTGTTTAAAGCACTACATAATCTTGGTGGAAGTAGATTACGAGAGAAATACTGGTTGTGAAAAATCAACAGTGGCTGCTTATAGGCATATCCGTACAATGGAGTCATATCATAATTTTATTTAATTTATATGAATTCAAAGAAATAGGCTCAGCAAGAGATAACATAGATAGATAGGAAGGAAGGAGGGAAGGAGGGGGAGAGGGAGGGGAGGAAGGAGAGTGGAAGGGAAGGAAAGAAGGAAATGGTGATTCTGCCATTCCGCTTGCTGAGTATATTCAGAGTGACCTCAAGATGAGAGAGAAATTTTCTATTCTTTTATTCCATGTCAGTTTCTACTTGCCATCCTTAGAGTTTCATGGGATATAAATTCTAGTGCTTAAAAATACATAGTTTTTATAAAACGTTGTCATTAAGTGCATTGTAAGTAGTAGTTGTTCATCTAAAAAACTATATTATTTCAATGCTAGAAGAAAAACTGTGCTGAGCTTAACTATATTGAGACAGTATATTGGTCTTCAGTGTAGTACCTTCCTAAGGAATTTCCAAGGATGATTTTGGTTATACCTCATAATCTATGTGTTAACTTTAGAACCCACTCCATTTGCCTATTAAATATTTAATGAGTAACTACTATGAGTCGGACCTCAGAGGATGTAGAAATAAGGAAAATGTGGTACTTTACTTTAGAAGATGAGTATCTAATTGGAGAGACAGACAAGAAAATATACATATGCAGTGTCATTGTTGCTATGAAAACACTGGTTGCTGTGTGATACAGAGAATGCCTATTTGAAGCAATCCAAAAGGAAGAGAGAGGAGGAAGGGGGAGAATGCCAGGGTAGGAAACACTTCTTAAAGTAGTTGCTAAGCTAAGTCTTGAATGTAACTTTAAGTTACATAAATAAGGATGAGAGGGAGAGCATTCCTACACAGAGAAAATAGAATGTTTAGAGTGTGATGGAGCTCATGCAAGCTCTCCCCCATCTCCCCAGGTGTAGCACAGTATGGATGATGCATAGAGTCCTGCAGAGAAAAGCCAGAAGAATCTAACCAGGTAGGTAGGGTCATGTTAGGACAGATCTCTCCCAAGTAGTTTAGATTTTATCCTGAAGGCAGTGAAGCATCATGGAAGGACTTCTGTTTGAAATGTTTTAGAAAGAAGACTTTGGTAGTGGTATGAGGCTTGTATTGGAAAAGACAAAATTGGATACAGGGAAACTACTTAGAAGCTACTGAAGTTGGAAGGTTTTGGTAATCCGATCATAAAAATGATAAGGTTGTTAATTGAGCCAGTATTAGTGAGAAGGAATCAAATTCTGAATGGTGTTTAGGTACTAGAATTTCCAGGATTTAATGACTAAATGGAGAGAAAGGGAAACATCACACAGTTTCCTATTTGCTGCTTGGGGAATTGTGTGGATACTGGGCTGTTTGTAAAATCAGGAAACACAGTAAAAGGAATGAGTTCTGAGTTGATCATCCTGTATGTGAGTTACCTCGTGAGGATCTGAAGGAAGTGGAAGAGTCAGGTCAGAGATACAAGTAGACTTCAGCAGCAATGCTGAAACGAAGGAAGGGAAGAAATGTCCAGTGTGAGAATAGTGTGTAGTTAGAAAAATAAATGTCTAAGAATGGTGCCTGAAGATACCAACATCAGACATGTTGGTGATGAGAGAAGCCTAAGGAGGATCCTGGATAGAAGGAGCCAGACAAGAGAAGCCTTAAAAGTTAAGGAAAGTATATTAAGTGTAAGAGTATAGTAAAGATATACAACTGAAAGATAGCAACTGAATTCATTGGATTTGACATCTACTACTAGTTCCTAAGAAGAGTACCATGGATTCTTCTTTTTTTCTGGCATGATGCAAGGTATGTACCTTGGCTATAGTATAAAATATACAAGGGTTGCTTTGGAGCTCAGTAGAACAAGGTTATGAAAGTTCAGTGCAACCTTTGGTGGATAGCAAATCAGCATCTGGAGATTATAAAAGTACTCTAATAATGTGACCAAATACACTGCTGCTGACATATCCAAGCCACTCTCTTTTGGTAGCTTAAGTATTATCAAATTCATATGAGAAGCAGAAAAATATTGTGGGGAGAAAAAGTAAACTGAAAACTGACTAAGGTGTTTAGTTTGATTTAGAATGGCTCTACTTAGGACTCTTTCCCAAAATCTTACTCATATCCTTATTTCTTTCAGGCCTGTAAACCAAACCTCTATAAATCCCTCTCCAGGCTGAAATCTCCTGGAGGTTAAGAGATTCATTAGTGGGGAAAGGAAAATCATTACAAAGAAATGTTACTCATCTGATAAATTTTTCACATTCTTCTATATTCTTTATGTGGGTACAACTGAACCTAACACTTTCCGTTATTTACTATTCTTGTCCACATTTTAGCTCATTGTACACTCTATAGTAAGCACTTTGATAAAATTCATTTTCTTTTTGCATATGACTTCCAGTTTCATGCCAATCTTGAGATCCTCTCATACTTATTTCAGATTCTCATTATCTGGCTGGCATTTTGTCTTCAATTATCTCATTTTAAATTCACATGAGACAGAAGTGCCGGCAGTCAGCATTCTAGTTCTACTTACTAATTTGTGGAGGTGTGACTTGGGTGATTTTTAAATTAAAAGTATCATTTCATATTCATAGTGATGATTTTTTAAATTTTACTAAATTTGTAGATATATGAATATCTGTTGTCAAGAGTCTGACAAGCTAACTTCTTTACTACTTTAGTTATTAATATATTACATAGGTTTTATCAGAATTCTATTGTTTTCATCCAAAGCTTTTTCAAAAAGTCTCGAGACAAGAAGGATGCATTATAATATTCACATTAGCACATAAAGGCAAAATAAATTTGGGAATGTTTTTAGTATATACTTTTATAATATTTCAAGGCTAGTTTCCCCAAATTCATTTAGCCAATAATCTCTGCATCTAAAGTAATAATCCAAAGACTTGACTAGCCTCAACATCTAAGATGCTTGCTTACTTTTATATCTAGAATATCAGATGAAGTGACTGGAAGTACAGGAGCTGCCCAGGCATTTATCTGTTTTCACAATTTCCATGTGGTTATGGCACAGGATGGCAATTTCAGGGGAGTCAAACTTCTTGCATAAAGGTTGGTTTACCCCAGAGTGAGCATTTCAAGAGAGTGAAAACAGAAGGCACAATATATGTGTAATTTGAGACCCTGAAGAAAAAAAAAAAACAGGAAATGTAACAAAACAATATTTAAATATTAAAAACTCTAATCCCAAAATACAGTATATAGTCATTTGTGTTCTGCATCTTAACATGATACTTTTAATATTCATCAATATTGTTGCATATATCAGTAGCTTATTTCTTTTTATGGCTTTATTATATGGATGTATTACCATGTGTTTATATAATCTCTAGTAGATAGACATTTGGTTTTCTTGCAGTTTGGGGCTATTATGAAAAAATTTCTTGTGAATAATCCAGTACAAATCTTTGTGTGGGTGTATAGTTTCAGTTATCTTGGGTAAATATCTAGGAATACAATTTCTGTGTTATTTGGTATGTTCAACTCATAAGAAACTGCCAAATTGTACCATTTTGCATTTCTAGGATGTTACTTATCATCATCACCACACTTGGCATGGTTCGTCTTTCTTAATTTTACCCCTTCAGTTGATGTGTATCTTATAGTTTTAGCTTGAATTTCCTGAATGATTAATGATATTGAACATGTTTTCCTGTGCTGATTTGCCATGCTGTGTCTTCTTTACTGAAGTATCTGTTAAAATCTTTGGTCCATGCTTTGATTGGGTTGTTTGTCTTCTTAATATTGAGTAATCAGACTTATTTATATATTCTAGATACAAGTAATTTATCATATATGTTTTGCAAATATTTTCTCCCAGTCTCTGTTCTGCCTTTTCATTTTTTAGCAGGGAATTTTTTTCCTGTGTATATTTTTGTTTAAGTCCGTTTTTTAAAAATCATCTTGTTCGTATGTAATTTACATTCAGTAAACTTCACCACTTTTAAGTGTACCATTTAGTGAGTTTTGACAAATGTGTAGTTTACCATCACCACAGTCATGATATAGAACAGTTCTATCACCCAAACAAGTCTCTCACGCCCCTTTACAGTCGATTCCTACCATCACCTCCTGTCGTCGCAACCACTGATGTGCTTTCTTACAAGTGTCTTTTTAAGGACAAAACTTTTAAATTAGATGAAATACAGTTTATAAGTGTTTTTCTTTTGTGGTTTATGCATTTTGGGTTTAATTTAAAACATCTTTTCCTAACCCAAGTTTGTTAAGATTTTCTCCTATGTTTTCTTCTAGAAGTGTTAATAGTTTTTTGGACTTATATTTAGGTCTACAGTCCATTTTAAGTTAATTTTTGTTTATAGTGCTTGAGTCAAGGTTCATTTTTTTTGCAACTGGATATTTAATTTTTCCAGCATATTTGTTGAAAAGACTATTTTTTTTCACATTGAATTACCCTGACACCTTTGTCAAAAATCAGTTGACCATATATATGTGTGGGATGTTTCTGGACTTGACTCTGTGTATTGATCTATATCCATCCATCCTTATACTTATACCCTCACTGTCTTTAATACTTTTGCTTTAGAGTAAGTATTGAAATGAGGCAGTTCAAGTCTTCCAATTTTGCTCTTCTTTTTAAAAAGTGTCTTGGCAACCCTAATATTTTCATGTAAATTATAGAATAAGCTTGTTGATTTCTACATGAAGGTCTACTGGACTTTAATTGATAGTGTAATCTGTTGATCAATTTGGGGAGAATTGGCATGTTAACAATATTGTCTTCTGATCCATGAACATGGTATATTTTTCCAATTATTTAGATCTTCTTTAATTCTTTCAACAATATCATGTAGTTTTTAGTATACAGGTCTTGAACATTTTTAAATTTATCCTAATTTATCGTATTTTTTTATATTATAAATGATTTGTTTAAAGTTTCAAATCTGGGCTTCCCTGGTGGCGCAGTGGTTGCGCGTCCGCCTGCCGATGCAGGGGAGCTGGGTTCGCGCCCCGGTCTGGGAGGATCCCACATGCTGCGGAGCGGCTGGGCCCGTGAGCCATGGCCGCTGGGCCTGCGCGTCCGGAGCCTGTGCTCCGCAACGGGAGAGGCTGCAACAGAGGGAGGCCCGCATACCACAAAAAAAAAATAAATAAATAAAGTTTCAAATCTGAGTTGTTTGCATATAGAAACGCAGTTGATATTTACTTATTAGCCTTGAATCCTGCATCCTTGCTCGGTTTGTTTATTTGTTTGTTTGTTCTTAAGTATGTTGAGATTCTCTTTGTAGATGATCACATCATGTGGGAGCAAAGACATTTTTACTTCCTCTTTTTCAGTCTCAGTGGATTTTCTCTCTTCTTGCCTTATTAAGCTAAGACCTTCAGAACAATGTTAAATAGCAATGTAAGAGCAGACATCCTTGCCTTATACCAGATCTTAGGGCAAAAGCATTTGTACTTTTCACCATTAAGAATGTTGTTAGCTGTAGGTTTTTCATAGATACCCTTTAACAAGTTGAAGAAGTTCCTCTCTGTTCCCATTTTGCTAAGCTTTTTTTTTTATAAATCATGATAGGATGTAAAATTTTATCAAATTATTTTTTTTGTATCTGTTGGGATGATCATATGTTTTTTCTTCTTTATTCTGTTGATATCTTGAATTTCACTGTTTGGTTTTTTTTAATGTTAGACCAACATTGCATTTCTTAGATAAATCCCACTTAGTTATGATGTATTATCCTTTTGGTATGTTGTTGAACCCAGTTTGCTAAAATTTTGTTAAGAATTTTAAATCTGTTCACTAGGAATATCATTCTGTAGGGTCCCTTCTCTTCCCTACCCCGAGCAATGTCTCTGGGTTTGGATTCAGGGTAATGCTAACCTCTTAAAATGAGTCAGGCAGCATTGCTTCTTCCATTTTCTGGTAGAATTCACCAGTGAAATTTTGAGACCAAGAGTTTTCTTTGTAGGAAGGCGTTTAAAAATGAAGTGAAATTTTTAAAATATATTTATGGAGGCATGCATTTTATCTATTTCTTCTTGAGTGAGCTTTGGTTGTGTGTTTCCAGGAATTTATTTCATCTAATTTTTAAAATTTATTTGCCTAATATTGTTGAATTCCTGTCTAGTTCTAGACACTGAGAAGGCAAGGTTCCTTCTCTCATGCAGTTCATATTATGCAATTATAAAGGAGATTTATGAATGAAATTTCTTCTTGAGTAATTTATACATTTATTGTCTCAACTTAATAGAAACTGTACTTAGAATAATAAATAGATATTCTCTAGAGACTAGAGACCTAAGTTTGAATCTCAGCTCTACCGCTTAAGAGCTATGTGATGCTAGGCAAGCTTCATAACATGCCTAAATCTTAGTTTTCTCATCTGTATGATAGAGATAATCATTGTACCTATTTTATAATGTTGTTTTGAGGATTAAATAATATCATGCATGTAACTTACTTCGTATAGTGCCAAACAAGTAGCAGTACTCAAAAATAGTGCCTATTGTGATAGTAATAATAACTTATATTTATTATATTTAATCATCTATAATATGGAGATAACATTTTATAGCTTTTGTGATTGTTGTTAGAACGTAATGTCTTAATGCTCAAAAATTGTAGTGTTTATTATTTTTATTGTGTTGTATTGGATATATTTCATACATAGCCCAAATATTTCACATTATATCCTAATAGATTTAAATATTTTAAAATAATTACCTTGAGAATTTTTACTCTTTTAAAAGTATATTTTATTCTCCAAATGAAAAATCTATTAATATTTAATGTGGTAGAACTGAGCAATCTTTTTTATCTTGTTAGTAGTGTCGTAATAAAATACTTTAAATTATTTTAATTATGGAAATAAAATTTAAAAAATTTTAAAGGAACTATTTTTGTACTTACCATATTATAAAGTATTTTATCTTTTTTTTTTTTTTTTTCGGTATGCGGGCCTCTCACTGTTGTGGCCTCTCCAATTGCGGAGCGCAGGCTCCGGACACGCAGGCTCAGCGGCCATGGCTCACGGGCCCAGCCGCTCCGCGGCATGTGGGATGTTCCCAGACCGGGGCACGAACCCGTGTCCCCTGCATCGGCAGGCGGATTCTCAACCACTGCGCCACCAGGGAAGCCCTATAAAGTATTTTAATTAGGTGACTTTTGATCCCAGAAAATTTCCTTAACTTTTCATGCCTTGCATTAATTATTTAAAAATTAGATAGCTAGTGGGAAGCAGCTACATAGCACAGGGAGATCAGCTCGGTGCTTTGTGACCACCTAGAGGGGTAGGAGGGAGATGCAAGAGGGAGGAGATATGGGGATATATGTATATGTATAGCTGATTCACTCTGTTATAAAGCAGAAACTAACACACCAATGTAAAACAATTATACTCCAATAAAGATGTTAAAAAAAAAATTGCCAGCTTACAGGCTACTTTTTCCGGTATCAGGGACATAGTTAGATGGAGAATTCTTTTTACATTTTCAGACTTGTAAGAAGAGGGCAAGAAATAGAGAAATAGGGGCTTCCCTGGTGGCGCAGTGGTTGAGAGTCCGCCTGCCAATGCAGGGGACACGGGTTCATGCCCCGGTCCGGGAAGATCCCACATGCCACGGAACGGCTGGGCCCGTGAGCCATGGCTGCTGAGCCTGCGCGTCCGGAGCCTGTGCTCCTTAGCGGGAGAGGCCACAATGGTGAGAGGCCCGCATACCGCAAAAAAAAATAAAAATAAAAATAAAAAAGAAATAGAGAAATAGGGCTTGAGGTATTTAGCTGGAAATTTATAACCAAACAACTGTTTCAGAGTCCAGCCATCTGACCTTAGATCCCTTTCAATTCTCCTGAAGCATACTAAGGGTTTAATTTGTATTCTAAGAAATGTAATTTTGAACTATTTATTAAAATATGGCATTTTATCACTATCCTTTCTGGAAGAAACTTTCTTCAAAAACTAAATGTAGGGCTTCCCTGGTGGCACAGTGGTTGAGAGTCCGCCTGCCGATGCAGGGGACACGGGTTCGTGTCCCGGTCCGGGAGGATCCCACGTGCCGCAGAGCGGCTAGGCCCGTGGGCCATGGCCGCTGAGCCTGCGCGTCCGGAGCCTGTGCCCCGCAACGGGAGAGGCCACAGCAGTGGGAGGCCCCTGCGTACCGCAAAAAAAAAAAAAAAAAAAAAAAAAGTAAATTGACATTACTTTACATTAATTTTTCTGTGTGAAATGCATAGAAACTGAGTTCAGCTTGAGAAGAGGATAGACATGATCTAGAAAACAATTAATGTGAATTACCTATTAAATGTAAGTGTACTTTTATTTGATCCTATAAAAGTTCATGTTTAAATGTTTGTTTTATTGTATAACTGATACCATTCCAATTGTGTAGTATAGTATTTGCTACAGACTGAATCTTTATGTCCACCCTAAACTCATATGTGGAAACCTAATCCCTAGTGTGATGGCATTTGGAGGGTGGGGACTTTCTAGTGATTAGGTCATGAAGGTGGAGCCCTCCTGAATGGGATTAGTGCCCTTATAAGGGACACCTCAGAGAGTTCAGTTGCTTCTTCCCCATTGTGAGGACACTGTGAAAAGACAGCTGTCCGTGAACCAGGAAGCAGGTACCCGATCTGCAAGTGCATTGATCTTGGACTTCCCAGCCTCCAGAATTGTGGGAAATAAATTTCTGTGGTTTATAATCCACCCAGTCCGTGGTAATCTGTTATAACATCCCAAATGGACTAAGGCAGTATTGTTGACTGGTTTTCTTGTATGTGAGCTAGAGATATTCTTTTCATCTTAGGTCTTTTTGTAAACCTAAGGGATGTGTTAATCAGCATTATTGCACAGACTACCATGTCTCATGGTAGCTTAATTAATTAGTTGTCTTTAGGGTACTTAGGTTCCAAGCTCAATCAATATTATGATAATGAATGTATGTAATCATTGTAATTATTGACCCATATGAGCATATTTTGTTATTGTCTGTTAACTGACATTTTGCTATTACAAAGGAGTGACTAAAATTTGTATAGACAGTATTTGCAAGAAAAAAATGTAACTGAATTTAAAGTCTTAGATTGCAGTGATAGTTCTCAGGATGTTGTTTAAGTCTAGATCTTTATTTTTTTAAAAGTTTGTTGCATATTTTTCAAAATATAACAATTTATTTTAAAGATAAACATTCCGGGTTTGTAATGAAATATAAACTTGTATATTTAGATCATTAAGGCAATCTATTAATATTTACATTACTATATTCCCACAGCATTGCTAAGCACAACACACACACACACAAACATGTAGTTATTGCTAAAGGAACTTAAATTTCTAAAGGTATGTTCCTTGCTTGAGGAGCAAAAAAATTCATTTTTTTAACAAAAACAAGATTAGTTATTGTATGTGATTTTTTAATGTTTTTAGTAAAAATACTTTACCTTCAAAACTTTAAGCCTTATTTTCCTTATAAATAATTCTTTGGAATATATTTTTTAATTTAACTTTATTCTTTGCAGTACATATTTATTAAGTACCTAATATGTGCTACATGCTAGGCTTGGTGCTGAGGATGCAAAGCTATAGAGCACTTGTGCAGTCTTCCTCTTTATCCTGTGCCTCTGCCAAGAAAAAATAAAATTGTCAGAAGCCTGAATCAGTGAAAGCAACAACAGTATGTTTACTTAAAACCTTTATAAAATTTCTCCCATTATGAAAGTAACAACAGTACATGTACATTGCAGAAAATATCAAAAAGTTATTTCAGTTCAATTGATAAAATACTTATTTATTGACTGCGTGCTACAAGCTAGTCACTGTGCTATGTACTTAGTATGTGGCATGAGGAAGACAGATGGTCTCACATTTAAGGAAAGTATAGTGCTCTGGGAAATGGATATTAAACAAATTATTACAGGTAATTTTCAAGGTATAAAACAGAAAAAAAAATACTCTAAATCTTACCATCAAGCAATGATCACTATTACCATATTAATGTATTTTCCTGTTTTTATACTGTACCCATAATTTCCATTTTATTTAATATTGTAAAATACATATTAGTTGCCTAGTAATTAATTATGCAGATGTAATTTGTTAAATCCTTACTATATTTTTGAATGTTTAGATTGTTTCCATTACTTAACAAACTTTACTTAAGTATAAGCTACATATAATAAAATGTACTCACTTTAAGTATACATAACTTATATGACTTTTGACAAACATCTATGCATGTAGTCCCCATTACAAAAAGATGCAGAACATTTCCACTGCCACAAAAAGTTCTGCTATGCCTCTTTGTAGTCAGTCTTCCCTGTCTCATTCTGTCATCTCCTGCTCCTATACCTGGCCCTAGGCAACTACTGATCTGCTTTCTGACACTAAAAATTTGATTTACCTTTTCTAAAATTTCACAGAAATGGAATCATACAATATGTATTCTTTTATGTCTGTTTCTATTTCTTTTGCTCAGCCTAATTTTTGAGATTATCCGTGTCTCAGTAGTTTGTTCCTTCATTGCTGAGTCATGAGCATGCTATATCAATGTTTTTTAATCTGTCCTGCTTTTGGTGTACATTTGGATTGTTTCCAGTCATCGCCTACTATGAATAAAGTTGATATGCACATACATGTACAAGTTTTTTTTTTTCTTGGCTAAATACTGGGGAGTATAATTGTTGAGTTTGTAATAAGCATGTTTACATTTTGAAAAATTCCAAAATTGTTTTCCAAAGTAGTTGTGTCATTTTGCATTCCCAGTATCAATGCCACAAGAATTCCAGTTGTTCCATATCCACACCAACTCTTGGTGTGGTCAGTCTTTTTAATTTTAGTCATTGTAATATGTATATAGAAGTATATTATTGCGGTTGGTTTTGAGTTGCATTTTTCTGATGACTCATGATATTAAATATATTTTCACATATTGGCCATTTGTATACATTTTTTTTACCTGTATGTTAAAATATTTTGTCTATTTATTAATTGGGTTACCTTATTATTGAATTATAAGAGTCCTTATATATTCTGGTTACAAGTAGTTTGCCAAATGTATGTATTATAAATAGTTCCTCTCAGACTGTACCTTGCCTTTTCATTGTCTCAGTGATATTTTCTGAGCAACAGAAGTTTTAAATTTTGAAATCCAATTTATCAGTTTGTCTTCTTTGTTTTTTTAAAAATACTATCTAAGAAATCTTTGTCTATCATGGATGACAAATATTTTCTCCTATATTTCCTTTTATAACTTTTACAATTGTGCTATTACATTTAGGTTTATGATATTTTTTATTTTTATGTATGCTGTAAGCTAAGGATTGAAGTTCATTTTTTATCCCATGTGGATATTTGGTTATTCCAGAATCTATTGTTGAAAAGTCTATCCTTTGCCCCATTGAATGACCTTGACACCTTTGGCAAAAATCAGTTTGACATGTGTGTGTCCTTTGCTCTAACATTAATACTGCTGCACTATAGAGGCAGTATCCTCAAGGACTCTAGTGGGTGCCACATTTCTTAAGAAGTTTTTCCATTTTGCCTGGTGAGAACAAAAAGTGTTTTTAGCTCTATGAGCCTGTGATGTTTTTCACCTGATTCTTTCCAATGGCTCTTTTCCCTGGCCTCAGAATTTTCCTCATATACATGTGCTGATTAGTAAGACTCGGAGGCAGTTCATTGCAGGTCCCTGGAGCTCTCCTCTTTGTGGTTCTCTGCCTCATGAATTGTAGCTACTTTGGTCTCCCCAGTCTCTGAACTCTCTATCCTTACTTCAAGGATTCCACAGGTTCTGTCGCAGTTTTCTTTCCCCGTGTCACATTCTGGATGGTCTCTCCAGGCAGCAAGCTGGAACAACCACAATTACCACCTTGTTTCCCTTTTCTTTGGAGTCACTGTACCTTGAAGCCTAATGCTTAATGTATGAAAATCCTTGTTTTATTTATTTTATATCATGGTCAAAACAGAAGTCTCTAACCTTTATACTTTATGGATATTTCCACTGGATGCAAAATTTTAAGATGTATTTTTTTTCTTTCAGCAATTTGGACATATTGTTCCGTTGTCCTTTCACTTATATAGTTTCTGAGGAGAAGTCTGGGGAAATTCTCTTATTTGTTCTTCTGTATGTATTGTTTTTTTTTTTTCCCTTCAGAATTTTTTAAAGATTTTCTGTCACCAGTTTTTCATCAATGTTAGTGTGATCTGACTGGTTATGTTCTGAGTATTCATGCATGTTTGTGAGTTTTCCTCTCACTGAGTTTCGTTGAAATACCTAGTCTGTGCATTTATCTTTTTTATCCTAGTTTGGAAAACTTCAGGCATTATTTTGCAGATGTCTCCCTCTCCCTTTCAGGATCTGCTGCTATCCATATGTTAGACTCCTTGACACTGTCCAAGAGGTTGCTGAGATTTTTTTTTTTTTCAGGTGCAATTTATATAGTTTTCTTCTGCTATGATTTCTTGTTCATTTGTCTTTTCTCTTGCAGTGTCTAATCTGTTGTTAATCCCATCTAGTGAAATTTTTTTTCAGATATTATATGTTTCATTTTTAAAGGTCCTATTTATTTCTATTTCCCATTATCTCTTCTTTATGTTCCTATACTGCTTTAAAGTCACTGTCTATTAATTCCATCATCTCTGTTATTTTTGAGGTCTGTGTCTAATGACTGACTTTTTTGTTGGGGATGGGTCATATTTTCCTGCATCTTGTCATGTCTAGTAATTGTTGATTGTATACTAGATACTTTGGTTTTACTTGAGTGTTTAGATTTTGTTGTCTTCCTTCAAAGAGTGTTACATCTTGTTCTGTAGAGCAGTTATTTGCAAATATGATATTTTATACTCTTGTTTGTTAGCTTTGTTAATGTATGGTTTAGCTTTTACTCTGACTTCTTTGAAATATCTACTGAATGCCCGTGTGTTCAATAATGACACTCTTCTGACTTTTCTCCAAAGTTAAGCAAATATTGTGGCACCATTTATTAAATGGTCATTTTTTTCCCATATACTTCATATCCTTATGTGTAATCATCAACTTTACCATATTCTAAATTTTTATAAAGTAACCTGTTTCTGGCTGCCTGATTTCATTGATATTTCTTTTAATTTGTATGCCTATTCCATATGAATTGTGGCTTTGTAGTATCTCTCAATTTCTTCAGACAGAAGTTTTCTTGAGAGCATTAATATGTTGAGCAAAAGTCTTCTGTTTCAATAATATCTTGGCTCATCTCATTCATTTTTTCTAAAAGAGTCACATACCATTTCTACCTTTATATTCTCTTCTTAGCCCACTAAGTATGACATCTCTTCCCCGAAAGGTAACATATGACCTAATTTCTATGCCTGGTAAATGTTAATTTCCTTCCTGAAACTTTCTTTTCCTTTATTCTTCAGGTATTCTTTCTGTTTGTATTTCTTTTAGGACTCTATCTTAATATCCTGTTCTGCTTCTTTTTCCTGTCCTTATGTGGAGTCATACCCTAAAATTCTGACCTTAACTCTGCTTTCAGTTTCTACTAAATTTCTGGGCTATACCTTGCTTCCTTGGTGTCAACAATATCCTTTATATAAATGACTCACACATTTACCTTTATACCCTTTGGTCCCATAGTTCTGAAGCTGTGCTATCAAGTTCTTATTTAAATGTCAACAGGTCAAAATAAAATCCATTGCTCCTCTGTCCCCATCCCCATTCATTTCCTTTACACTGCTGGCAGCAACACCTACTCAGCCATCCTTAGGGAAACTTCAACACCGTTGCTCTCTGCCTTTGCCCAAATGGTGCAAGCTAGTTCCCTCTGAAATATTGACTCTCTTGAAAGGTGTGTTACTAGCACTAATGTTCCTCAGAAGCTCTTATCCAGCTCAAAGGTTACTTATATTACCAAACATACTTATTCACTTCTTTAAGTGTGCTTTCTATTTTATAACTACATATTTTAGTGGAATTATTTATATATCTGGTTGTTCTAACCAAATAGTGATATTCTTTCAGATTGGTACCATTTCCTCTCATTGTGTCTGCAGCTTTTTCACAATGGTTGTACTGAATTGGTGTTCAGTAAGTTTTGTTGCACTTTATGAATTGTTTACCTGACTACTGTAGTCTTAGATTTTTTAAATTGATTCTCTAGTTGCTGCCAGAGTTGTCTACTTAAAATTATGCCAATTTTTTCGGACTTCCCTGGTGGCACAGTGGTTAAGAATCCTCCTGCTAATGCAGGGGACATGTGTTCAAGCCCTGGCCTGGGAAGATCCCACATGCCACGGAGCAGCTAAGCCTGTGTGCCACAACTACTAAGCCTGCACTCTAGAGCCTGCGAGCCACAACTACTGAGCCCACGTGCCACAACTACTGAAGCCTGTGCGCCTAGAGCCCATGCTCCAACAAGAGAAGCCGGCACACCGCAACAAAGAGTATCCCCCACTCACCGCAACTAGAGAAAGCCAATGCACAGCAACAAAGACCCAACACAGCCAAAAACAAATAAATAATAAAGTTATGCTAAATTTTTTAACCCAAATGTCTTTGACACTCCATATCTACAAAATTAATCTCTAAACCATATCATGGCAGTCAAGGTCCTAAACAATCTGGCCTTAGCTTTGTGGGTTTTTTTTTTTGTTTTTTTCTCTTTTTTTGCTTAAGTTCTGTCATTATCATGAATGTGTATTATTGTTCTTCTGATACATGCCCTCCCTATGTGTTGTTTCCTTGCCATTACTATTTTTTTCTTTAGAATTAATTTCTTCTACATACATCTATTAATTACCTACTGTGTTGATAGACTGTACTAGGCTGTGGTCAAAATATTAAGATGGATAGAACTTGTGGTCAAAATATTAAGGTGGATATTAAGAGGGATTAATTCGTTCCCCATACATTTATTAATTACCTACTATGTTGATGTACTATACTAGGCTGTGGTCAAAATATTAAGATGGATAAAACTTGCACTGTTTTGTATGCTTCCCTTATATTCTCCATTTGTGAAAAATCCATCCTTCAAAACGTGAGATACTACCTTATCTGTGAAGTCTCCTCAGATCATTCCAATAAAGATTAATCATCCTTTGCCTCCAAAGCATTTTTAATATTAGAATTACAGACTTTCTCATAGCTGTCTTGTTTTTTATCTGTGCATATATCTCCATCGGGTTGAATTTCTTAAGGTCAGGGATTATGTCTTAATCACCATTGTATGCCCTCTTTTTCTCTTCCCAGTGTCCAATAACAGTGACTTTAAAATAATTGATGCTCACTAAATGGAAAGTTGGTTCAAAGCCAAGGGAGAAACTTAGAAGGAATATTCAGAGAAAATCAGGAGAGTTGTAGTACCAAAGCCAAGGAATGTTTATAAGAAGGAGAGGGTAATAAGTGATGTTCTAAGCTCCAGAATGAGAGGTTCTTGGTTATGTTAACAGGAATAAGTTCCATAAAGTAGCAAGGGTAGACATCAGAGGAGAGCAGATTGAGAAATAAATAGAGTTCTTCTCCTTAAGTAGCTTTTTTTTAGCTGATATTTTTATAGAAATTGGCTGGAAGACAGATTGAAGATTTATGGTCTAAATAAAGATCTAGAAGCCTGCATGTATTATGTTGATTTAGGGAAGATCTATATCTTTTGTATTGTAGACAAGTGGGTACCAGGCTTGACATTTGAAGAAAATTTAGAAATCTAACCACTATTTTCATTTCATTAGAAGACTACCATAAATCTGGGTCACAGGGGTTCCTTCGTCAAAATTAGTGATATTTTGTATTAAAGGGTGACAGAAATTACTTTGACCTAGAAATATTTCAGAATGGTTTTACTGATGATCCATGCTTCTTTCTACTTCCTGTCTTTGTTTGAATGGCAGAGCATTAATAACATGTATGTACCTGTATAAAATGAATGAATTTTGAAGCATATCCCTGAGTAATTTTGTACATTGGTTTGATTTTTGGCATAGTCTATTTGGTCATTTATAAGACACATTGAACATTTCTTCAATCAGAATGCCTTTTATATTTGATGGTGTGTCATAGTTTTAATTGACCTCATTTTTTTTCTTGGTATTAACATAAAAAGTCGGTGGAGTTGCAATCAACAGCATCTTAGATTTGATAAAATATGACAATATAGTAGAGAGCATTAAAGTTTAGAGACTATCTGCCAGACATTTTAGTTTTACTATAAGTAATGTTGAACCAGTCTTTTTTGGCAATAGTTACATGATATTACCTCCCTCTCTTTACTATGACAATGGGTTATGCATAAATTTTATCTTAAAATAATGATAAACTCTTAAGTGGAGTTGGAGGTGGGAAAAGGGAAGATGGAATCTATAGAGAACCTCTTTTATGTTACCTAAATTGTTATTTGGTGTGTGAGAAACAAATCTCAGTTAACCATAATTCTTATAAATTTTTAGGAGCAGTTTGTAGAAGTAATCCATGTGAAAATATAGTTAATTTCTGATCTTGCAGTCAAGGATACATTGACTGATTGGTTCATTTATTTAATCAAAGACATGTATTGAGTACCTACTGTGATACTTGGCAGTGTACTCAGCACTGGGAGCCATCTTTTGTTGTTCTTGGTGGATTTCTTAATACAGTGAAACAGTACACAAAAAGGTCAGTAGTTAATTCATAGTGCCTGAAACTGGCTCCTTCCTCATACACATTATTGAACTGAGAGCAGAGACAGGCAGTTTCTTAAATAAAGAGGCTGTCTAAATGGAGAGCTGGATGCTTGACCACAGTGAGAACCCAATAAATATTTGTTGACTGTTGTTAACAGGAAATGGATGGGCTTATAGTTTTAAGTGATTACATGAGAAAATATTGGTGTCATAGTTAATTATTATTGAAATAGGAAGAGTATACATTGAGAACTATTAGGGGAATAATGCGAGCTTCTCAGTCCATTTGGGCATTACTAAAATAAATTGAAAACGTAAAGCCTCACAGTTTCTCATTGCAGAAAACATGGATTTAAACATTGAAAACATTTCTAGAGGTATCGTGATGAATCAAGAGTTGTAGAATTTAACAAGTTCACATAAATAAGGTTCCACAAATCAGCAGTCCTTTCTTTGAAATCAAGTGTAAATCAGATAATTAAGTAGAAATATTACATCTATGCTTATGTGCATTTATTTTAGTAAAGTCTCAATACCTAATCCTTGAAAGTGTGAAGCAACAGTATACTGAGGGGGAGATGTAATCTGGTGATGCATACTTTTTCCTCTGGTAACTGAAGGTTAAATGGGTAGCAAGCAGAATGCCTTAAACAAGATTGGTATATTGATTAAAGCGCTGATTTAACAGCTCGCAGTCTCCCCTTGGAAACCTGGAAAAGATAAGCCAGCTGCTGTCTAAGAGTGCTCAGTGTCCACTGAGAGTACACTATCTATCATCACAATATGGTGATGAGAGGTGTTTTATGTTTGTGTTAATTTCCCCCACTAAATCAGTAATTATTACAATCCTGTCCCTGCTGTTTACCCTGCAGCTGTTTTTCCATTTGTCGAGAGAGCGGGTGTTCTCTGAGGACCGCACACGTTTCTATGGTGCAGAAATTGTCTCTGCCTTGGACTATCTACATTCCGGAAAGATTGTGTACCGTGATCTCAAGGTAAAAGAGAAAAGTAATCAGAATTTGTTTTTGCACAGGCTGTAGGGACAAACACAAAGTAATTACAAAGTTACACAGTTTGGAGAAAAGCAGATTTAGTTAGGAAATAAAACCACTCTGTTTAAGAATTTGGTTCACTGTATTTGACAGGAAATTTCATTCACTGATAAATGTGTAGTTCTTTTATGTCCGAGTTTTTGACATGCAAAATAAGTTCTTCTTGACTGCTCTGATCAAATATCATCTACCAATAATAGTTTCATTTTTCTGACAGTGTAATGAGTAATGTTCAACATCTGATTATAAGTCAAGTAACTTTGCAAGTGACATTTTAAAATAAATTTCATTATTCTAACATCCTGTGATGTATTATGAAGAAATTTTTATAATAAATAAGATTATTTGGGGGAAGGAAAATATTTGATTTGGTATTAAATTTTTAGTGGGTTTAAATACCTGAAGCATTTTAATATAGCCTTTTATCAATTTGTTTAGTTTCCATTTTAAAAAGCACTGTATTTGTTTTATCAGTAATAGTGACTTTATTTCTCTAAGTTTCTTTCTGTTAAGACCCTCAGAATAGCTCAGGGATTAGCAAACTTTCTGTGAAGGCCAGATAGTAAATATTTTAGGCTTTGCTGCTCTTACAGTGTCTTTTTCAACTCCTCAGTGCTGCTGTTGTAGGGTGAAAGCAGCCACAGACAATATGTAAATGAGCGTGTCTGGCTGTGTTCCAGTAAAACTTTAATTACAAAAACAGGCAGTAGGCAAGATTTCACCCACAGGCCATATTTTGCTGACCCCCGGAGTAACTCATAAAAGGTAGCAGTAATTCTCTTGACACTGTTTTGAATTAGTTTGGTCATATTAAGGAAATTTGTACCATGACACACTCTGAACAAGTTCTAAATGTGACAATCTTACTTTCTTAAAAGGTAAATCATATGATAATCTTGACCTATTAAAATCTGACACAGAATTGCTTTATTTATCAAGTACTAGTTCATTTAAAATATGATTTGTAGAAATAGAAGTTATACTAGTCTTTTATGAAATTCTGTTTCTATGAAATAAGGTATATATTTACATATTATAGCACATAAGAGAAATCACAATTATCCCCTCACTCCCATTGACTCCTTTATAAACACCTGTGATTCTTAAGTTATCTAATTATTTAAGCAGTTGTCTAAGTTATTTTAGGATGTTGCTATCATATACATTTGTATTATGAATGATCCCTAAGAAGTAACTATCTCAAAAAATATTTTACATGATGACAATGAAATATAGTATGTATTTTTTTAACATCTTTATTGGAGTATAATTGCTCTACAATGGTGTGTTAGTTTCTGCTTTATAACAAAGTGAATCAGCCATACATATACATATATCCCCATATCTCCTCCCTCTTGTGTCTCCCTCCCACCCTCCCTATCCTATCCCTCTAGGTGGTCACAAAGCACCGTGATCTCCCTGTGCTATGTGGCTGCTTCCCACTAGCTATCGTTTTTACATTTGGTAGTGTATATATGTCCATGCCACTCTCTCACTTCGTCCCAGCTTACCCTTCCCCTTCCCTATGTCCTCAAGTCCAAGTCCATTCTCTATGTCTGCATCTTTATTCCTGTCCTGCCCCTAGGTTCCTCAGAACTTTTTTTTTGTTTGTTTTTTAGATTCCATATATTTTTATTTCTTAACATATTATTGATTAAAGAAGCTATAAAATTCTGTTTTTAGGAAAAATGAACTATGCAACTCTGTCTATATCAGGATGATCAACTAAGTGCCCAAATAGACCAGAGATGGATATAAATCAACAATATGATTGTATTTAGCCTGCAGTTTTTTATAGCCAGGAGTGGCAGAATTCAGCATCCCTATATCTGATGTCTGAATGGCCAAATAATCCTATGACATTTAAATGTCTTGAATCCAGAGTTTTAAAAAAGAATTTAGTTATATGGTATGACAAAACATAAGTTATATAGCATTTCCAAATTTACTTAGAAGTAGTTAGCTCTTCTCTGCCTGATCTACTCCCCCCCACCATTCCCACTTTATATTTTATGAATTCTGTTTGTAGGGAGAAGGGGGAGGATTTCCTGGATTTAAGAAAATGAGAATAATTTTGAAGTACTTAGTAATATATCCAAAATGCTTAAAGCTGGAAGATGGAATTATTAATCTAAAGAAACAAAAGAATACTCACTTGATTGCTAGCATTGATTAAGGAATGATATAATTGGGATGGTTTTGGTCAGTATCTCCATTGATCATTTCTCATTAATGAATCAACATATTGGTACTTTGAAGTTCATTTAATGAGTTTTGTTGCTCCATCCTTTCTGATGATGAAATTAGACTAAATTTATTAAGCCGCAGTGCTAATACTTTGTATATGAATATCAGTCATGTAGTTACCATATAAACAGACCACTAACTTTATTAGACAATTAAGTGGCCTCTGCTCTCTAAATTTATTTACTTTTTAATATAACCTTAAGTTAAAGGTCTAAGTAAATGTATAGCATTGGACAGAATCCATGGAACATACACCGAGAAGAATGGATATGTAAAAAGTCAGACATTCAAAATTTATACATGTTATTTGTATCCATATTGCACATGATAGAATGAGATATTTTGGTAGAATCAGAAATTTAGAGCTGACCCATAGTTTACAGCTGAACTCATTGAAGACTAGAAGCCTAGTAAGGGATTTACTCAAAGTAATGGACTAAGTTGGTGACATAGTCAAGATTATTGGATTCCATGAATCCTAGCTCCAGGTATAATGTTCTTTTTATTACGCCATTCTGCCTTTCTAGAGATGAAATGAACTTTAGGTGGGGGAATTCATTGGATTAATTCTAGGAGATCTTTGTAAATCTAAAATTTGAATAAAGCTGCCAAAGAGAAGGAATGTTTTAAATATATTTATACAAAATATATTCAAAATAGCATTATCAAAAACTGATTTAGGTACCCACTTTGATTTGTCTCAGATTTGTCTCTGTCTTCTCCTTACTAATGACCTTGTGTTTATTCAAATACAAATCCATTTGAGATACTTATGGTAGCTGCACCTCTAAAGTAAATCAGTACCTGTTTGCCACTGCCCCATTCATCACTAGAGGCAAAGCCTTATTTCATGTGCAAGTTAATTTAAGACATTTTATCAGTTCATAGTTCCTAATGACTTGGTGTTCACAGCAACAGATAAATTATTGCAACTTTTGTTGTACTTTAAAAAGTAAGTTTGCATAATTTATCAATACCTGTCATGATATTAAATTTTGCTTCAGTAAAGACCCAAATTCTTTGTGATTACTTAGGAAAAATTGATGTTGCTTTATGATAGCATAAAAATTTGAAGAAATCTCTCCTAAGACTGTGTCAGTAGTACAAATTTTTTTGAAAACTTCTTTTCTGCTTAGCTCTTGTTTTTGTAAGTATTCAATATAACCTTTCTTTTCAACGACCATGGCCATCCAAGGATAGAATAGGCTGAATTAGGGACATTTGCAAAGGTACTGATACTGGAATTTCATTAAGAATTAATTTCTGGGACTTCCCTGGTGACGTAGTGGTTAAGAATCCGCCTGCCAATGTAGGGCACACGGGTTCCATCCCAGGTCTGGGAGGATCCCGCATGCTGCGGAGCAACTAAGCGCATGTGCCACAACTACTGAGCCCACGTGCCACAACTACTGAAGCCCACGCACCTAGAGCCTGTGCTCCAGAACAAGAGAAGCCACCGCAATGAGAAGCCTGTGCACTGCGACGAAGAGTAGCCCCCGCTCGCCGCAACTAGAGAAAGTCCATGCGCAGCAACGAAGACCCAACACAGCCAAAAATAAATAAAAAAATAATAAATAAATAAATAAATAAATAAATAAATAAATAAATAAATAAATAAATAAATAAATAAATAAATAAATAAATAAATAAATAAATAAATATTTTTTAAAAAGAATTAATTTCTCCCAAGAGTTTATGACAGGGGGAGGGGCAAAAAATGCGTAAATTGCTACTGTATTCTACTTGTGGAAAATCTAATCTTGTTTTCTACTTAACCAGAGAATTTAATGGTTAATTTAACCACTTACATTGTTAATGTGAGAAACTGCCAGATAGATTTAGATAATTTCTAAGACTCAGTGATGACACAAAGTGATGGTTTCAGAGAGCCTTATATCACAGCCCTCCCAATCTTCCTCAGCTCCTAAATAAACCAGCGGTCTGAATGAAACAGTGTGCTTACTTTACATACAGAGTCTCAAGACACATCCTCTAACTCCCACTTCTAACCAGTCACACTGGATTCCCTCTTTTATAAAAATTTTAAGCCACTGCTACTAAGAACCCCTTCCACCTCTAACATTAACTTATACTATTGGGCTCTGTTACTCAAGTGTAGTAAATTCTTAAATGTAGTATTTCTTAAACCCCAACCTAGATGGGATCTCTGCTGTTGTATATTGTGAATTCTTTTCCATCTTAGGAAGGTTCAAAGTTTTCCTTTCAGCATTTCAACACACTGTCTTAATTCCATGGTCATTAAGTTCCTGCAGGTCAGCCATGTGACATTTGCAACTTGGATACCCATAAACCTAAATATGCAGTGTGCAGGGGAGTAATTTCTTATTACATTCTTGAGCCTGAGGCAGTCTTGGTACTGATGTAACTGTGCTTAAAAGGGTTTGTAAGAGTGGGTGAAGGGTCTTGTTTTTGATATTGCTACAATAGTTGTCAGAGCCCTTAGGAACTGGTATTATCATTCCTTTGTTTAATCACAGTGTCAGCCATTTAATTAAAATGATACCTAAAAGATATATGTGTGTGTATATTTATCATAGACAGATATTAGAATATATATGAATTGTATATTAGAAAGCTTTTAAAAAGTTAAAAACTCTTAAACTTTCTAATAGGAAGAGTTTAATTTTATTCTAGACACCAGCAAGGGCAGAAAAAGGAGCATAGTGTTTTCTTGCTATAGTTTCTTGTTCACAAAGCACAGAGGAAAAAAGATTTCAAAATCTACCAAATCAAGAGCCTCTGTCAAATAATGCCTGTCCAATTTAACTGGGTAAAAAATGTTGCCTTTTTTAAATGGAAACTCTAGGATGTCTAATATTTTTGTCTCCTCAAAGTATGAACTATTAGATAACAACCCTCTGATACAAATTGTAAGCATTACCCAGATTTGAATATATAATCTTTTCTTTCAGACTTCCTATTTAACTTCATACATTGCTTTTGCCGGTAGATGCATCCATTAAGCATAAACATAATGCCCTGCGCTCAATCCTAGATGCTAAGACTGACAGTGGAGATAAAACAGATGCATATAAAGTTTTATAATAGAGAGTACCTGAACAGTCAGTTACAGTGTATGCATTTTTCCTTTTATGGTTAAGAAAAGGAAGAAGGAAAGCATTAGATTTAGGCGAGAGAACCAAAGAAAGGTGATTTGTAACTATTTTTATTCCTCCTTTACACAGTGGAAGGGTCCCTAAAAATGTTTGATGAAATCTTCTTTATGTTAGTGTCAAATGCACTAAGGAAGTGATTTCCAGGTGTTTTTGATATATCTAAGCCATTGATCTGCTTTGGAAAGATTACCAGGTGATTCTGTGCATGCTTCACATTTGTGAATCATAACACTGATCGTTCTTATATTTTATGAAAACTTTGGTATGCATCTGCATAAAATTATTATTTTATTTTTTAAACCAGACTGGATATTTAATTACCACAATTTATCTTTATATAAGATTAGATTTGGGGATATCATTTTTTTAAGGTGATGTATATCTGACTGTTGTTCATACTGATGGACAAGTTGTTTTTGTCATTCATGCTCAGCAAAATGACATTTAAGGATGGTGAGAGAAGAAAAATAATTGATGGAAGAAGGTGGACACTATTGTAAAATAACTGGCTCAAAAATTGTAAAATATTTGTTCTGTTGTTTATTCAAAAGAAATTGTTGCATATTAAAAAGTGTTTTTAATGAAGTCACCGAGCTGACAAAAGTGTTTTATAGGGTTCCATTTCTGAACTTTGCTCTTGTATAGAAGAGCACACACCATTTTGATAAATTATAAATCAGCCATTAAACTCTCCATGTTTAATAAATGGTCAATACATTTATTGATTAAGTTCTACATTCAGTATCTCATTTAATTCTCAAAACAATCACATTGGATCGTTACTGTTATTTACCTCTGTGTTATAGATGAAGTTGAGGCACATAGATGTCAATAGCACACACAAGTTTACACAGTAAGGGATAAAACTTGAATTTACGTTTAAGTTCTCTGACTTGACTCCATAATCTTATGCACATTGCTCTCTACTGCCTCCTATGCAATATGCTAGCTTATCCCCATTACGGTGACCTTTACCTCATCTCTCACAGTCATCCCTGTAGGCTGACCTTATTTCTGACTATATCATTGTAATTAAGCTGATTTATGAAACAAGTAGAATGATCAACTGTCCTGTTTTGCCTAGAACTTCCCCAGTTGTAGAACTTTAAAGTCCTGCATCCTGGGAACCCCCCTCAGTTCTAGGTAAACTGGGACTCTTGGTCACTTTCATCCTTTTCCTACTCTTCATTCAAACCCTGTCCCTGCATCTCATTTCATTCCTCATTCCTCAACCCTTGGTATCTTGGAAATGAGATATGAGATTAGAGAATTAGGTATGAATCGGGATTTTTAAAAATATATGTACTTTTTGGTATTAAAAACAGTATTTATATGTTTTGATACTTCTGTATCTATCCACTTCAAAATAGTCTCATCAAAATGTGGAGAATTAGCACATTAGCTCATACTATCATATTTCACTTTGCATGTAAAGCACATAAAGTGAATTGACATAATATACACCAAACACATTTTATTCAATATTATTATGTATTATTTGATGTTTTTATAAGAATTTTTGTGTATTATAAAATATATTGTAGTATTTTAAGAACTTAATTTGGTTTTGTTTTTATATGTTATGATGTATTCATATGTTAGAACAATAAGCATATTCTTTAAAGTTAAGAAAAGAGCATATATATTTTTATTCAACAAAACAACAGATACTCCAGTGTATACTTCTTTTTCTTGTTATGGCAAGGTAGGAGCAGGAGAAAGAAGAGAGTGTTGTTTGAAAGAGAAGGAAAAAGGGGAGAAAATCAGAAGCAGGAAGAAGAGAAGGGTTTTCAAGGCAGAAAGAGAAGTAGACAGAGATTCTTGACGTTTCTGATTGGTTTCCGTATTTAGGACTTCCTGCCATTTGTGCAAATTGGGTTTGATTTTGGGGTTCCAGTTAGTAGAGAATCATGAGGAAGATGCAATCTCTCTGAATTTAGATAAAATAAGAGAACTTTCATTTTTGAAAGGTTTAGCAATATATTTAGGGTTCATTCAGCTCTCTGTAGACAAGTCAAAAACAGACTTACTTCTCTGAAGTCTATGCAGGGCATGAAACATATTGAGCATTGAGTTCAGTTGAGTAGCACATTTAAGTTCTATACTTAAGGACTTATGTGTACTCTGAGCTTTCCTTCACTGAGCACAGCTTGCTTAACTGTATTTAGTTTCTGGCTTATAAGACATTGGATAATATGACAGAGTATAACATCACATTTTATATGATTGTTGTCTGTTTATGTTCTTATATGGAGTTCTATTTTGAGTTTGATACTGACTTCAGAGTTTGGGTAGGCACATTCGTACATCATCATGTTAAGGAATAGAATAATGATCTACTCCTTAAGTTAATTATCATTCATCCTGCTACTATTTTTTTTCACATGTGTTTTTTGTGAATGCATTTCTGTGTATTCCTTTAGGTTATATCTATATGACTGAGCAAGATTAGGGGCCCCATCTGTATATGACTATAATGTTACAACTCAGAACTCACATGTATCTCTGCATGATGATAATTGTAACTTTAGGTTCAAATTGGAAGAAAAAGATAAGTTATTGTTACTATTTTTAATTGCATTGGCTTTGCACAAACTCTTTTCCCCCTTGCATTTCATAATTTTCGCTTGAGGCAGATGATCTTACTATTTGGTTACGTCTTCAAGATTGTTCTTTTTGTATTAATGGATTCAAAGAGATTCCAACATTATAATTCCTGTGCTATATGTTTTCATTAACTGTTGAATGTTTGACTTTCATATTCTTTTTATGTGTAAAAGCGTTGGTAGTTCTTTATTACAAAGAACTGCAAAAGAGGATATTGCCTTACCTTACAAAACAAGATTTAGGTTTGATTTATAACCACCACCAAAGAAACATTTCTGTAAGTGAATATTTTATAGTAGCACTAGACTCCCAAGAGAAATGGTTGAAAACCATCTGCATATATCCAGAAGAAGATGCTTGTCTCTTTGGGATTGGTTAGATCACAATTTATTTTAAACAGGAAAAAAGAGGATTGATGTTTGCTTTGGGAAGTTAATTAGGCTTTACTTCTCAAAACTTATGCAATAACAGCTCTTACTTCTATGGGTTTAAAAATCAATTTATTATTGTGAAGTATTTGATAAAATGTTTCTTTTTACACCTGAGTTACAAAGTTACAGGGTTTGTCAGTACTGAAAAGTTCTATTAACTCTGTGTCCTCTTTCCAAAATATCTTACTCAACATTCAATTATTTTTCAAAACAGTATTTTCCTATTTTTGAAAACTATAGAACAAATTATGTTATCTTTCTTACTACACAGTTGGAGAATTTGATGCTGGATAAAGATGGCCACATAAAAATTACAGATTTTGGACTTTGCAAAGAAGGGATCACAGATGCAGCCACCATGAAGACGTTCTGTGGTACACCAGAATATCTGGCACCAGAGGTAGGCTATGTTTCCATTCATAGAAAAAAATAACACTGATATAATGTCTTGCAAAGTAAACCATTTAAGCATTAAAAAAATAGCAGTGTCTACTACTTTGACCTGGATTTCAACATGAATCAAATCTATTTTGCTCCCACTTGTTCAACATGGTAGTCTAGGGCAAAAATATATATAAGTTAAACTTTATAGACTACATAAGTACAAGGATACTGGTAACTACAATAAAGTCCATTTTTATTTCTTGGCCATGTGTGTTTTATTTCTTGATTATGCCTATTTTATTTCATTTATTAAAATATAATAATTGAATGACTACAGCAAGAATGTGAACAGTTTTATAAACCATCGTGGATTTTCCTTAGAAACAAAGAAACAGTGATAATTTGTATTTGTAATATTGCGGGGTTTCATACTTAATTATTGGGAAGTATTTCATTCGGAGAGTTAATGAAATGACAGTAGCTATATTTTGGAAATCATGCCAAACCAAAGCAAGCTTCAACTAGTGCCCTCCCCATGCTGAGGATTCCATACTAATTCATTAATTTGTTTATTCAAACAATTATATATTATTCATCTACTATATACTGGGTATTTTTCTGGGTGGTGTGTTTATACGAACAAGACACAAAGGACCCTGCTCTCAGGGAACTCACTTCTGGTGGATGGAGACAGAATAAAAAATATATATATATAACAATGTCATGTGATGAAGACGTGTCATGAAGGAAAAGAAGCTAGATAAAGGAAGGTTGTGGTGTGGTGGATATGTTAGGTAATGTTCTCATTACTATTACTACAAAACAGACCACTGCAAATCCTAACCATTTTATGCGATTGAAGGTTCTGAGTCAGGACAGCAGGAATGACTGCTCCATGGTACATGGGGCATGGCAGGGAGTGACTCTGGCTGGAGACTGGAATCTGGAAGCTCCCCTCTTTCTGTGTCTGACAGTTAATGCTGGCTCTCAACTGGTACCTTATAGGGCTCTCAGAAGCCTCAGCTTCTCCAAGTGGCCTGGTTTCCTCATACTGGTGGCTTCAGGGTAGCCAGACTATTTTGGCTGTGGGTTCTAAAAGTGAATGTCCTAGGGAACAGTTTAGAAACTGCTTCCATTTTTTTAAAACCTAGCAAACCATGAAGAAATGTTTCATTAGTTTTTTGAAAATTTCTCTTCATAGTATATTTTTTAAAATTTTGTTATCACATACCATAAATTCCGCCTTTTAAAGTGCACAGTAGTGGTTTTTAGTATGTTCACAGTTGTGCAATCATCACCACTGTCTAATTCCAGAATATTTTCATCACTACGACAAAGAAACCCCATACACATTATTTCCTCCCCTATCTCCCCTCGTCCCAGACAACTACTAATCTACTTTCTGTCTCTATAGATGTGCTTGTTCTGGACATTTCATATAAATGGAATGATACAATATGTGGCCTCTTGTGTCTGGCTTCTTTTACTTAGTATGTTTGCAAGATTCATCCATGCTTCAGCATGTTATTGATACTTCATTCCTTTTTATGGCCAAATAATATTCTATTGTATGAACATAAACACATTTTATTTATCCATTCAGCAGCTGATGAACATTTGGGTTGCTTCCAGGTTTTGGCTGATAATGCTGCTATGAACATTTCTCTGTGAATCCCCTTTTATGGCTTTGTTTCAGGAACTGCACATCATTTCTGTCATATGCTTATTGGTTTAGCATTCCTAAGCCGACACATATTTAAGGGGTAGTGACATAGACCCCACCTCTACATTGTAAAAGAGCATGTGAGATGGGAGATACTGTTACAGCTGTCTTTGGAAAATATAATCTTCTACAGATAGAATGTTCAAGGAAAGAGGTTTAATCAGAGACCTGAATGCTAAGAGGCAACTATTGCAAAAATAGACGGGAAGAGCTTTCCAAACACAGAGAGCAGCTAGTATAAAAACTGTGAGGCAGAACAAGTTCAGTTCTTCCCTCAAACTCCAACAAGGTTAGTGTGGCTAGAGCCAAACAGGGAGGCATTAATCTTTGATGGATGAAGATAACTATTTATTGAACATGTATTATGTGCCACATGCTATATATGTACATTACATATTTGGAATAACTTTTTGTGATAGAAAACCTATTTTTTTAAAGGTGAGGGAACTGAGGATCAGAATTTTTCTAATGTAATCTGTACAGTAAGTCCCCTACATACAAATCTTCAAGTTGTGAACTTTCAAAGATGCGAACACGTGTTCCATCAACGTCAGGCATGAGTGATATTGCAGCTTGCGCTCCGTCTCCTGTTGCTGACGATCCTTCAGCTCTACCATCTCCCACCTCCCCTCCTGCAGTCAGTAACTCTTCTTGTCTGTTCACTCAATGCCAGCCCCTGTATGCCAGCTGTTGTACTGTACTACTGTCCTTTTCAAGGTACTGTACTGTAAGATTGAAAATGTTTCCTTTATTTTTTGTGTTTGCTTGTTTTGTATGTGTTATTTGTGTGAAAACTATTGTAAACCTATTACAGTACAGTACTATGTAGCCAATTGTGTTAGTTGGGTACCTAAGCTAACTTTGTTGGACTTATGAACACACTCTCGGAACGGAACTTGTTCTTATGTAGGGGACTTACTGTACACAGCTAGGAGGTGGTAGAAATAGAATCAGCATTCTAACTAGGTTCATCTTATAAAGCCTATTTTTACTTTTTTAACCACACACATCATGGCCCAAAAAAGTCACTATTTCAAGGCCACTTATAGATGTAAATAATTGTCATTTTTAAAATAGATGCTTTGCAAATGCTCAACAGCAAAAGGTATTCAAAAGAATTAGGAAATAAGAATACATTCAGAATGATACTAGCATTCCTATACATATAGTAACTAATGCCAGTTTATTATTACAATAGTTCTTTTTAGTTAGAGATTAAATTTACATTTCAAGAATGTTGAGTTACTGTAAATAAATGCTAGTAATTTGAAATATTAGCAGTATTTTTCACAGTCAATTTCCAAATATTATTTTATCGAGGGCTGCCAAAAATAACATTTTTTTCTGCTATGAAATCTGGAGTTTAAAATTTTCCATTTTTGTAGCTGAATTAGGTAAAAGTTTAGAAATGTTGTTTCTTGTTTATTCAAATACAAGATTACATTTTCTAGAATAGGATTGTTTTTGTGAATGTCATGAAAAACAAAATCTTTGTTTCTCTGGAGTTCCAATTGCCCTTGCTATACATTTACCATGGCTGATGATATCCCATATTTAGAATAACAAAATTAGTTGTGTCACGATTAAGGGAAATTATTTCTGTAGAAGATAAATACATCTCATTTCAGAAGCAGGTCATCTCCTAAGAAACAAAGATATTGTTTTATATGCAAATGTCATCAACTGAAGAACAAAACCAAGAATTTAATGCAAGAAGAGTTCCAATCGTTTCTAAATAGAAAGTTTACAATTCACAAGGAATTGTCAATTTCTTTTTAAAGACACGTAAGAAAACCTTTCTGTATACCCTTTTAAAAAAATGTTGCAGAAGTCTGGTCTTTAAAAGAAGTTTGTATACCGCATGGCTGATAGATGTTGATTCATAATTAAAATCTTGACACCTTGTTTTTACAGGGGAGAGTGAGCATTGTGGTTACTATCTGAGGATGACAAATCTTGAAACAACTAACTTCTCATGCAGTTATATTTTTATATTCTAAGTATTTGTGTCCAACACTGCATTTTGTTAAATCAGGGTAACTTTGTGTTATACTCTTAGTTTTAAAAACAAGAATTTAGTCCTTTTTTCTTGTCTCTGATATGGACCATTTCACTGACGAACACTCATTCATTCATTAAAGAAATATTTATTGAATATTTATTAGGTATCATGCATTGTTAGGTGCTGGAAATACAAAGATCGTAAGAAATGGTTTTTGTCCTCAAGTAGCTTGCTATATTTACTAAGGTGATAGGATATGGAAAATAATCATTACTGTGCAAGAAAATAATTGCTTTACTAGAATTATGTACAGCGTGGTGAAAGGAAAAGGAAGGGTGGTGGGAGGGTCTGGTGACAGTAAAGAGGGAGCAGACTGAGAGGAGGCTGGACACATAGATTGGGATCAGAATGCAAAAGAGTTTAGATTTGATCTTATGGACAAGGAAAAATCACTTTTTTTTTTTTTTTTTTTTTTTTTTTTTGCTGTACGCGGGCCTCTCACTGCCGTGGCCTCTCCCGCCGCGGACAGGCTCCGGACGCGCAGGCTCAGCGGCCACGGCTCACGGGCCTAGCCGCTCCGCGGCATG
>NC_041217.1:55257158-55294608 GCF_002837175.3 Physeter macrocephalus
GAACCCACGTCCCCTGCATTGGCAGGCGGACTCTCAACCACTGCGCCACCAGGGAAGCCCGAAAAATCACTCTTGAACTAAGAGCAGGGCAATAATGTGATCAGATATAGATGGTCAGAGTTAGAGAGGGATTTGGCAACAGCCGAAACTAGCCTCTTCCCTTTACTTCAGATGGTATCTCTCACTTTCTTTGAACCTTGCAATTTCTAGTTCATACCATTATTAATGCCAGACTTTTCTTGATTAGTAGCTGTTTATCAGACTTGGAATATGTGCCTGAGCACTGCTTCTCTTTTGAAGGGCTCATTGTCAATATTTTCCCTTCTCCTCTTCTTATAGAAGACTTGTTTACCCATTATGGAGAGATCTTTCTGCAACCTATCATTCATCTAGCAGTGGCATCCTTTACATTTTAAACTGTTTTTTGTTTTCTTTTGGTTATTTTTCTGTTTGTTTTTTTTTTTTTTGGCTGCACTGCACGGCATGGGGGATGTTAGTTCCCCGACCAGGGATCGAACTCGTGCCCCCTGCAGTGGAAGCACAGAGTACTAACCACTGGACCGCCAGGGACGTCCCTAAACTGTTTTAATCAGGTAGGAATGCTTTGCTGTTTAAAGATGGTTGAAGGGTATTTAAAAGATACTTCAAAAAGACTTAGAAATCGGTTCAAAGCTGATATATTAACTGTACTATATCTCAGGCTCATAGCTGATTTTTAAATAAACTTTAGTTTTAAATGAACTTAAGTTTTTTCTTGTGGCAAAGACCACCAGGAAAAGAAAAGTTTTATAGTATAAAAATGCCATTTGTTGAAAAAAGGGTATTTTTAAAGTATTTGTTCTCTTCTTTTGATGAAGAATTATAGACCTTTATTATTAAAGGGAAAAAAAATCGTGTCTTTTTAAAAAGAGGTTGCAGAGATACAGTCCTAGCAGGCATATAAACTATACATTTAGTGTGCTACCTCTCTAAAAATGCATTAGTATATATAGTTTTAAAGTGTTTTTGCTCTTTCTTGTATTAGAAGGAAATAAATTTGACCTGCCATATATTATGGACTATAAGATACTCTGAGGGGATTTTGTTTTCATAATCTATACTATATTTTCATGCCTAGAAATTATAAAGAAATTAGAAATCACATATAAAATCTTACTGTTAAATTTTATTATTTGACTTGGCTCTCACTGAATCCAAACCATCCTTTTATGCAGTGCTAATTATTTAGAGTCTCAGCTTTGCTCTTGAGTTAGCAGTACCTGATCAACTTTCCAACTGTAAAACAGTTTGAAAATCAAATGTAGCTTACATGCAAGACCCAACAAAATTAAAAGTGTTAAGTACGTTTTGGCAGTTCACTTTTATTATGCCCAGTCCTCAAATGTACCAGCAGATAATCATCTGAATGTTAGTTATTTTTCACATGCTTATGTGATCACACAAAAAGTACATGCTAAAAAGAAGCAGATGGTGACAGATGGGGAAGGTTGAATAAGGTGGTTTTGGAAACCTAGAGAAATGCACTTCTGTAATAGTGTAAAAATAAAAATTATTTGATAATCAATTTAGAATTAACAAAAAGATTGCAAAAAATGACTTGATTGTTGGAAAATACATAGTATCTAATTGTGGTTGCTGTTCAGGAAAAAAGTGTATATAATTTTATTTCATATGTGTAAAATACTATGTTTTTCAGTGGCTGAAAATGGATTTTTTGATGTATTCCTAGTTTTCAGAACCTCATTTTTGGAAAACATTTACTTGGTATCATTTTATTCACTTTTCTTTTGAAGCCTACTAGCTTTAATATCTTTTATAATATGTATTTTGACAATATCTGAAATAGACAAGAATATTTTGATAACTAGTTTTAAAATTTATTTTATTTATTTATTTATTTTTGGCTCCATTGGGTTTTCATTGCTGCGCACGGGCTTTCTCTAGCTGTGGCGAGCGGGGGCTACTCTTCGTTGCGGTGCGAGGGCTTCTCATTGCAGTGACTTGTCTTGTTGCAGAGCACGGGCTCTAGGCGCCAGGGCATCAGTAGTTGCGGCACGCGGGCTCTAGAGTGCAGGCTTAGTAGTTGTGGTGCATGGGCTTAGTTGCTCCGCGGCATGTGGGATCTTCCCGGACCAGGGCTTGAACCCATGTCCCCTGAATTGGCAGGAGGATTCTTAACCACTGCGCCACCAGGGAAGTCCTTGATAACTATTTTGATACAAAGATTTGTTTAAAGTCATTGAGATTCTATATAGATAATAGCACAAATGGAAATTAAATTCTATGTAAATGAAAGGCTAAAAGTATACAATAACTTCTTCAGAATGGGTTGAGAGAATCATGTAAATTAAGGGTGAAGGTAGTTGGTAATATGGAGGGTAGTGTACATGGGGGGAGTAGTTAGAACCAAACTCGATTTAAGAGTACTAAATGGAATTTTATTTATTTATTTTAAATACAACAAAGAATAAATGAAAAAGACAATTTTATGGGCTCTATCAATATTATCTTTAGGGGATCTTAAAATAAATGAATGAGGTCAAAGTTATATATGTTTGTACATTTCATCTGTAGATAAAAATAGTAGCACACATAGTTGCATTTTGCATACCCTTGGACAAAATTCTACTGGTTCTAACAGATTATGAAACTAAATCTCAAATTCTAAGCTTTTTATAAAAATTTAAAGTTATTTTAGTAGCTTTCCCAAAACTGTATACATTCCTAATATTTTATTTAATTGTTAATGATTCATGTAACAATTATCCTCTTGAGGTGTTTTTGAAAACCTTCATCTTCCTGATGGTTCTAAAAAGGTCTCATCACCAATATTAAGGGGAAAATTAAGTAAATGAGCACAGTGATTAGTTCAGACAGAAGTTGTCTGCTTTATAGTTAGAATTTATATTTAAGAAATTCTGTCATGAGTTGGCTGACTGTTCATACTGTTTCTGGATAATATTAAAAACCATCCCATTTTGCTATACACCTGAAACTAACACAGCAGTGTAAATCAACTATATTTCAATTTTAAAAAAATTTCATAGTAAAAAGAAATCTCATTTTGTCCCCACTGGATATTGTTTACATATGAACAAAAATGATATTTTTAGTTCAATATTAATGTCTCTCAACATTTATAAGTAGCAGCTTTCACTTCCCTAGAGTTCTGTCAGTTCTTATAGTAGCTATTTTTCACCTAAAGTTCTTTTCAGTGTTATATAGTCTTTTGGTTTTAACAATCAGAATATTTGCATTCAGTACTTTGGAATGATCCTAATTTAAGCACAGAGTTTAATTTTAAATTCTCTGCAACATAAGAACATATACAAAACTAACCCTAACTGGGAACACTAGTGATTACCTATAGTGTTTTACAATGGCCATTTTTACTTTGGTTACAAAGACCCAGTTTCTTAGAATCCCATATTGCTTGTTGCTTCAGGATAAAAAGGAACTATAGAAATCTCTGGGAAGATATGCGTAAGTATGATTTAATCACCAGTATTGTATCCATTTAGCTTTTCTCCTTATCAGGAATGTTGCCTGTTCTAGGCAGAGAATGCTTTTGAAAGTACGATGTTAGCTGCATGCAAGTACTTGTGTCTGCATGCTAGGAGGTAGCCATAAAGCTTACAGCATCTTAATTCAGAACAAATGGCACTTACAGTTTCAGTCTCTTTAGAATAATTAGAGCGGTTGAAAACTGGATATAAAGTATATATTTATGAAGAAAATACCAATAAACCATGGAATTCATAATTCTTATGAAATATATAGTTCTACTGAAGCTGCAATACATTTTAGAATCTGAATTAGAAGATTTGTAGTTCATTTTTTTGGCAAATTCCTGTGATGTTAGGAATATTAAAGGATTTCTGTAAATTATAAAGTATACAAATGTGTGTTTATATATAAAACACACATATAAGTTACCTGAAATATAAGGTTACCAGAAAAAAATTTGTTTGAATTAGCGGTAAATTGGTTCATCCAAGTTCGCAGTTTAGTTTCACAGCATAGGTGTACAGACAGTTTGTTTAGATGTTTAATTTTTTCCCCCATCTGTTCTGTCAGGATTATTGATTGAGCAGTAAGCCACTCCAGGGCATACATAGCCTCCTCATAACTGCTTGCCTTGAGTGCATTGTGTGGCCTGGCAAACAAGCTGAGGAAGGTTGTTCCTTCAGCTTCCCAGTAAATCTTAATTGGTAAAAGAATATTGAAATGAGTATGTTTTTTGAAAGTACCCAGTAGCCAAATATTTACATTGGGAACTTTAATTGATGGTATCATTTTAAAATATATAATTTATTATTTATGTCATTCTTTGAAATTAGTAACCATTCAAGAGCTGTTCATGGTGATTTTTTAAACTCATCTGGGTTTTGATAAGTAGAAGTATCTACATTAAATGTTATCAAATATTAATCAAATATTACCAGAACATTTAATGGTAACTGATAACCTGCTGTGACTTCCTTGAGTCTTAGATTTTATTATATCATAAAGTGAAGCAATCTCTGGCTTCTAGTGGAAACATTGAAACTAAGCCTTTTTTCCTAGAGCTTGTGCTCTGTTGGGGTGTTTATTGATATGACCTCTTGTCATTTTTTAACATTTACATTCTTTTAGTGTTCCAAATCACCACTTGTTCTTTATCTCTGTTTGGGCATTTGTGTTAAATGTGCTTATAAAGTGAAGCTATATCTATGGTTACAGAGGACAGTAGGTGTAGAAGGAAATACTAAATGTCTGCATTCATATTTAAAGTTGATTTTAATTTAAACATTAGTGACATTGATTTCATGGAAAAGAGACACTGTCTTTAGTTTAATTCTTCAGGATAAGTCTTTCAGTGGATTATTTCTTTAGGAGCACGTTTTGACCTGCATTTATATTTAGATTATATGATAAATTGCATTTTAATGGAGCTGAAATGTAACTTACCATTGTTGTACCTCTACATTACCATTTATCCTACTGGTTGGATTGACCCTCATGATAACCATGAAGTAAATTAGCCATTTTGCTAGGGAAAAATAAATCATCAGAGGTAACCAGAAGGAACTGCTGCTCTTAGGTTAAAGAATGTAAATTTTATATATTACTAGGCTGTGGATTTTAATTTCACTCTGGAATTTCTACATTATTTCGAAGTATTGTATTTTGAAATAGTTTAGATATAAGGAGAGAGAAAAGCCATTGTATGAAAAGTGGTAACATGTTTTTTATTATATAGCCACATGTAGAATATTATAATCACTTTTATTTTTATTTCTTGTGTATTTCATCTTCCAGCTGTCTTGAGGTAGGAGTTGAACAGAAATCTTTCTTTTTAATTGATAGCAAAGACTCTTAGATAAAGAGGCCTGGCTGAGTTGTTGGGGTGTTTTCTCCTCAACATTGCCTAAGTTTTACATGTCAGTAAGATAATACATTACATCAGATTTGTTTAGTACAAAGTAATACAGCAAACAGCTCTAATTGTAGCATTATGCATGTATATTTCAATTAAAGCTCATACGTTCAAAAGCAAAACTACATATCTTGAGAATTAGTGTTCGTTTTACAAAGCTAAATAAAATATATTTTATCAAGCAGATTTTTTTACAATGCAGTTTTATTTTTCAGTTGCTTATTTCTCTTCAAAAATAAAATCCTTTTTTTTACGTACTCGCTTTCCCTTCTGGCTGCAAACCAGGTATTTAAACAAAAATAAAGGATTGCCAGTTTTGCCAGCTGGGGATGAGAACCCGGCTGGTGAAATGTGGGGTCGGGAGGCAGTTAATCCAGCTTTTATGCTTTTTATGGTTTTATGAAAAAAGAGGTTAAAAGCCACATTTGGCTCTTTATTGTATGTACCACTGTTTTGTTGCTGTTGTAGGAATGCAGTAAAAGGTTACTTAGATTTAAAAAATTTTGTTATTAGGTAAAATCTTGCATCTATTAGATAAAGGCCTACAAACAGTACATTCTACTAATTGGATGTGGGAGAGATTCAAAAGTCACTGGTATTTAAAAATTATATATACAGCATTTCCTTTAAGTACACAAGTAGAATTCCTTCTACTTCAAGTTGTTTCTTGTTTTCTATATGTTCTCACATTACTCATTTCAAACAAGTAGAAATTTTAAATATTTTTGGCTAAAGATAGAAACTAGAATTTATTGTTTTCCCCAAAAACATCTTGCTTAGTTTGTTATTTACAAAAGGGTTTTGGAAAAATGTAGAAACTGGACTTATGTTTATATATTGCCAATGCAGTTTCTAGTTGTCTTTAGCCACAAAACAATGTTACAATTGAATTAATACTAGGGATGTAATGTACAATATGATAAATATGGTTAACATGCTGTATGTTACATATGAAAGTTAAGAGAGTAAACCCTGAGTTCTCATCACAAGGAAAAAAATCTTTTTCTAATTCTTTAATTCTGTTTCTATATGAGATGATACATGTTCATTAAAGTTATTGTAGTAATCATTTCATGATGTATATAAGTTAAATCATTATGCTGTACACCTTAAACTTATACAATGCTGTATATCAATTATCAAGCTGTATGTCAATTATGTCTTGGTAAAACTGGAAGAAAAAAATCTTTTCGTAGCATTTGAAATACTAAATAGATCTTTAGGTAACACAGTTTTTTTCTTAAAACTACATTCTCCACCTTTAAATACCCTGTCTACCAAAGTGCCTTTCATAGTATTTACAGTAATCATAGTGTAGCTGTCAAAAATATTATGTGCATTTTACAAAATTATTAGTTAAATTTTAAATAAAAGTCACATAGTCGTAATCTTCAACAACATACTTACTTAACTAAACTAAGAAAGTTTAGAACGTGAGTACTACTTTGTTCTGTATCAAATTCTCTCCAATGTCATCAATTATAAGATTATTTTGATTGATTAATTTCATGTATATGGTTTTCTTGATCTGTTTATCCCAAAGCTAAGAGGATCAGATAAAGTAAGCTTTAAGATTATTCAAATATAGTATCTTAAAATAAAATATTGAAAGATCCAAATAGATAAAGAAAATTCCGTCGGATGAGGAACATATGCAGTAGAAAGGTAAATCAAATTTTACCTTTCTGGGACAAATGGTACGTCATCATGTTTCAGTTTGAACAGGTTGCTCTAACATAGCCTAACGTATACTTGAATATTGTTCCTTACTAAATTTATTTTACATGTAATGTGTTTTGGGAAATAAATTTAAGGTCATATACCCTACAAATGTTGAGTCCATAATTTTTATTGTTTGTGTTTAATAGAAATTGTTGTGAGGTACTTAAACTTTGGATACCAAAGTTTATTACAACCCAAACAGTAAATCTTTATATTCACTCTGTTGCTTAAATATTTCCTGAAAGAGTTTAAACATGTAGGGGCCTCCAAAAGTTTTTATATTTATTTTCATGGTTGTCATGCCCTGGACTCTTCTCTAGTACATTGCATTTGTTTACTCCTATCTTTCACTGTTTGATTTGTAGTAGTTGGTTCTTCTCAGTACAAGAATGTGGTAGACACATTATGTTCTCTATAATTGGCACAGTTTAGCTCTAAGTTGTTACTTAAAGTCCATGTTAGTGGAACCAGAATGAAAAATTAAGTAGGCCTAAATGAAAATATGCAAATAGTTTTCATTTGATGCTTAGGGCACTCATATATTCATTTACTTAGAATCTGTTGCAATACCTTTTTTGGTACCCAGTCATTTCTGGATATATATTGAACATTTCACATATTTGGTGTGATTTATATCTTTTGTAGGATGCCTCATAATTTAAATGTCAAGATCTCAGAATAGCCTACCTAGGTTATGTAAAAATCTTATGTTTTATAAATAATGCTTTAAAAGCTAACGTGTAAAAATTGATCTTTTACTGGTTTCACTTTTAGGTGTTAGAAGATAATGACTATGGCCGAGCCGTGGATTGGTGGGGCCTTGGGGTTGTCATGTATGAAATGATGTGCGGGAGGTTACCTTTCTACAACCAGGATCATGAGAAACTTTTTGAACTAATTCTAATGGAAGACATTAAATTTCCTCGAACACTTTCTTCAGATGCAAAATCATTGCTTTCAGGGCTCTTGATAAAGGATCCAAATAAACGGTAAGCCGCAAATAACACGCAGTGAGTTACTGATGAATGTGGTTAGGAATTGTGATATGGAAATTAATTCAAATATAACTAACTCCAAGAAGCAATGTATTTGGTGTAGACATCTTCCCACTGAGACACCGACTTATTTTTAACTTCATAATATAGAACATTTAAAAAATTTCCTCAACTCTTTCCTAACTTGGAAATTTTATACAGATTTTACCACGTAAAGATTTTGAGTTTTATGAACAAACAGTTTCGTAATTGCCATGGTGCTTGCTATTGTGGGGATAGGAGGATCCCTTTTTTCCTTTCAGTCTCTGGGCTTTATATTTCTGCTGATTTACATTATAAAACAGAACTGTCTCTGTTCTCTCCTCCCACATGTATGTATTTTAACATATCTAACTACTTTTTTTGTCTTTTTTTTTTTTTTTAAAGAAGATGTTGGGGGTAGGAGTTTATTAATTAATTTATTTATTTTTGCTGTGTTGGGTCTTCGTTTCTGTGCTATAGCTTTCTCTAGTTGTGGCAAGCGGGACCCACTCTTCATCGCGGTGCATGGGCCTCTCACTATCGCGGCCTCTCGTTGCGGAGCACAGGCTCCAGACGCGCAGGCTCAGTAGTTGTGGCTCACGGGCCTAGTTGCTCCGTGGCCTGTGGGATCCTCCCAGACCAGGGCTCGAATCCGTGTCCCCTGCATTAGCAGGCAGATTCTCAACCACTGTGCCACCAGGGAAGCCCTGTTTGTCTTTGAAGATAATTCTTTTCCACGCATGGCTGAAAGGACTAATGGCAAAAATGTCTTTGCATACTTTGTATTTCTATTTTTGTAGCTATAGGTATGACCTGAAGAATCCTACAGCTCTTTGCTTAATGAGCTATAGTATTCATTGTTCATGTTTATATATTTATTTACACATACATTTTATGTCATACATGAAATGAGTATTAATTTTAAAATGTCCCTTAATAAATGTGTTTGTATATACATGTGTATATTCTTTGTTCCAGTAGATATATATGCATATCAATATGTCTCTGAAAATCTCTTAGACCTTAAGCGTCTTAAGGGTAGGCCATTTCATATATTGTTTAATATTTTGTAACACCTCACATAATTTTTGTTAATGTTCTGTTTATGGTTGATGCTCAGTATGTATTTGTTGACAGACTGAATTAATGAGTGAAGGAATAAATGAATTTTAAATTGTGGGCTTTGTCTACCTTAGAGATGGTTTCCATCACATACTTCTAGCTTTTAAATTTGTGAGGAACATGATTTTACCTTCAGCAGAAATAAGCAAACATAATAAAAGAGGTACCATCTTTTTGCTTTGTGAAGAACGATTCAAACATGTTTCATAATTCTAGTAACTGAAACCTTACCTTTTATTTATAAAGTGATTTTGTGTTCTTTGTCAGGGCATTTGCACATCTCTTGTTTCCCTTGCTTTTTAGTAGCCTGTGGAGTAGGTAGGATAGATATTATTCTCATTTCCATTTGATTGAGGAGAAAATGAGGCCCAGGGAGGCTTAAGTGATTTATCCTAGTTCTCACAGAAAATTCGTGTAGAACAAGAATAGAAATCAAGTTTATACCTGCCTATTTGATATTTCTCTTGTATCTTCTTTACAGTGCACCATTTTCTTAGTTTAGGTTTTAAAATGTATTCCATTTGATGTGATTGTTTCACAACTATTGTAACAAGTGGTACTTGGCAATAGATAATCTTTATATAGAGCTAGGATTTCAATTTTATCTAGTTGAGTTTTGGATCTAATATTTGCCTTAGATTTCAAGGGCAGTGAATTTTTATCTCATCTTTTTCTGACTCCTTCTGGTTTTCATGTCTATGTCTCATTCATTTTTTTATTGTCATTTCCCACCCTCCACCTGCACCCCACGCCTGGGGATAGCACGTAGTAGGTACTTAATAATTGTTGACTACACGTGAGGTAAATTTCTAGAATGTTAGTGGCCTGGTACGTAGGACAACTCTTAATGTTTTGTCTACCCAGAGGTTGATATTGTCTAAAGAGAAGATGTGGTATTTTTAACTATCTGTTATTTCCTTTTAAGGTAGATATGTCAAGCCCCTCCACTGCTACATTAAAATATTGGGAATGCAAGGGTGAATAAAATGGATAATCTCTGCTCTAGTTGTTCATAGAATAATGTGGGGCACAAAACATATTCACAGATGCTCAGGTTAAACTACATACAAATGCTTTTGAAATTATTAGGTGTTAAGGGGATTGGAAAACTTGAGCTGGCTCATGAAGGAGTTGGAATTTGCAGTGGCTTTCATGAAGAGAATTTTACATGTAAATAACAGCTAGAATTGCAAATGAACATGGCATTTGAGAAGTTCAGCAACTGGAGTGTAGAATATGAGTTGGGTAACATTGACAGATGAAGCCGATATGTTAGATTGTAAGGACCTTATCTTACTTAGAAAATATTTAATCTTTATTCAGAAGGGGATGAGAAGCCACTGAATTATTAAAAGTAAGGGATGGTGTAATCAGGTCTGTGTTATCAAAAGGTAACTCAGGAAGCTTTGTCATGGATAGATTAGAACAGTGAAGCACCAGGGACAGGTAGGCAGAGTAATTAAGAATACACATGGAATTGTCCAGATAAGAGATGGAGTCCTTCCTAAAGCAGTTGTAAAGAGTGCTAAATAGAACTTTGTGAATGATTAAATAGAAATGGTGAGGAAGGGGAAGGAGTCAGGTTGCCTCTGAGGTTTCCAACTTGGATGACTAGTTTGGAGAATGGAGTTATTATTAACAGAGGAGTACAGGCAAAGGAGGAGGCTTGATGGGGTGGATGTTGATATTAGTTTTACTATACCGAGTCTGAGGTTTCTATAGGAAAGCTAGATATCAATCAGGCAGCTGAAAATAGTACCAGTGCTTAATAGAAACACAATAACTAATTTTCTCTGGGTATATGTCCAGGAGTGGGATTGCTGGGTCATGTGGTAGTTCTATTTTTAGTTTTTGAAGGAACCGCCATACTGTTCTCCATAGTGGCTGTACCAGTTTACATTCCCACCAACAGTGTAGGAGGGTTCCCTTTTCTCCACCTCCTCTCCAGCATTTATTGTTTGTAGATTTTTTGATGATGGCCATTCTGACTGGTGTGAGGTGATACCTCATCGTAGTTTTGATTTGCATTTCTCTAATAATTAGACATGTTGAGCATCTTTTCATGTGTTTGTTGGCCATTTGTATGTCTTCTTTAGAGAAATGTCTATTTAGGTCTTCCTCCCATTTTTTTCACTGGGTTGTTTGTTTTTTTGATACTGAGCTGCATGAGCTGTTTGTACATTTTGGAGATTAATCCTTTGTCCGTTGCTTCATTTGAAAATATTTTCTCCCATTCTGAGGGTTGTCTTTTCATTTTGCTTATGGTTTCCTCTGCTGTACAAAAGATTTTAAGTTTCATTAGGTCCCATTTATTTATTTTTGTTTTTATTTTCATTACTCTAGGATGAGTAATGAATGGGTAATGAATGGGTCAGAAAAGATCTTGCTGCAATTTATGTCAAGGAGTGTTCTGCCTATGTTTTCCTCTAAGAGTTTTATACTGTCCACCCTGACATTTAGGTCTTTAATCCATTTTGAGTTTATTTTTGTGTATGGTGTTAGGGAGTGTTCTAATTTCATTCTTTTACATGTAGCTGTCCAGTTTTCCCAGCAAAGATGAACTTATTTGCAAGGCAGAAATAAAGACACAGATTTGGTATCCACAGACTTATGGATACCAAGGGCGGAAGGATGGGGTGGGATGAATTGGGAGATTGGGATTGACATATATACACTACTGTGTATAAAAGAGATAACTAATGAGAACCTACAGTATAGCACAGGGAACTCTATTCAATGCTTTGTGTGACCTAAATGGGAAGGAAATCTAAAAAAGAGGGGACATGTGTGTACGTATAACTGATTCACTTTGCTGTACAGAAGAAACTAACACAACATTGTAAAGCAACTATACTCCAATAAAAATTAATTTAAAAAAAAGAAACACGAAACTGAATATTTGGATTTGGGATCTGTAGATATCTAGGAGGTAGCTGGAGCCATGAGAATAGTGAAAAGAGTAGAATATAAAAAGAAGGCGGCCTAGGACAGAGTCTTGGGAAATGTCAAAATTTAAGAGGTAGAAAGAGAAAGAGCCAACAAAGGACCCTTCCAAAAGTCTTTGGAAACGTAGTCAAAGATAGCACTATAGTATACCTCTTTATTATTCCTATTCAACTATTTTAAATACTGCCTGAATTTCTCTGATACTCTTTACCGAATTGCTATCAGTTCCATCAAAGAGTCAGCTCTCATCTTGCTTTTATTTCTTATTCTGCATTACTTTATGATTATTCTATTAGTATCTCCTTTAGCCTCTTATGCAAATTTTATAGGAAAAGCATGACCTCATGTTGCATTCAGTAACACAAGGAAAATATGAATTAGATGTTGTTTCTAGTTATGAAGAATCCATAGTAGCTGAGGATTTTAGTTTGGCTTTCTGATATGGGAATTTGGTATTCTTAGACAAAAATATCTTAATGTAAATCATATTTTGATATAATTTTGAAGTTTTAAATTGTATATTAGGGAGTCATTGACGCTGAAATTTTTGACAGTTTCACACTTTGAAGAAGCTTGTGTTAAAGAATCTCTACCAACTTCTAAAATGGCAGCCTAAGATTATATTCTTAGTCTTTGTATAGCATTCATGGCCGATACTTTAATTTTATATGTATTTGATAAATATAGATTAAATGCTGGCTATGTCCAAAGCCAAACTATTGCTAGAGAATTGAGGGGTGACATAAAAATGAAAAACTGAAGCTGAATTAAAACCTTTTCATTACAAAAATGATTACGGTTCTCCATTCCAACTCTTACCTCATCCATCATCTCATATATATAATTAAGAATGAAAACAGTATTGAAATAAACAGTAACATAAATGTAAGAAAATACAATGAACTGCTGATTTTTCTTGTGCATACTACTTTAATGCATACTTTGAAATGTTGAATAATTCTTTTCAGAAGCCTGTGTTTTGATGTTTCTGCTTTTCTGGCTCCCTAAGCACAAGCTTTAAAATGCTTTTTGGATAATCCAGTACTGAACTCTCCCCTCCAAAGAATTTGCATTCTACCAGGAGAGAGACATATACAACTTGAAACAGAATGAAAAAGAGTGAGGCCAGGGAGTCAAGTGCCGAGTGTTAACTAAATATAGATTTGCCAGTCTGAAAGTTGCAAATATGCACGCAACTATTATGATCTGATCCAATCTAAAAGTTCCATATCAGGAGTGTAGTTTATTCTGTATGAATCTTGAGATAGGAGACCTAGATAGTGGGAACTATAGGATCATCACTACAGATACTCAGATATCAGCTAATGGTTTTGTTTTCCATTCTGACAATGTGTCAGAGGATCCTGGATTCTTCTCAGTCATGTATTTCTTGTTCCTAATAATAACCAGAATTCATTAAAATTGTATAATTGTTTGTTTTCTATGACCTATTTGCGTTTCTTCCTACTCAGTGTTGTGTTGGGATTTGAAATGTACCAGCTTAGAATAGCCAATTGTTAAATTTCAAAAATTTTGTGAGCTGGTTGTTGAATACAGTCATTACTAAAAATTAAATTATATAAACTTACAGTTAAATCAGGAACATTAAAATCGGGTAAAAAATACTCAAAACTCATCACTCTTTAATAATGTTGTTAAATTTTACTCTTATCTATGCTTTTGAGGTTACTTATCTATTTTGCTTATATATTTTGAGGTTAGAAACACTATATAATGTTTTACTTCTGCACATCTTGTATCAGTAAAAATAATAATATATATAAAATGCATTATATTGTATATGCATAATTTCCCTCAGAGAGCTGATTGTTAAGCATTTACCAGCACATATCATTCCTAACGATGAGTAAAATCAAATAAAACTTGCTGTATCAAATTCAGATTTAAATAGATTTCCTTTCTTTTCCTCTTTCTTTCCCTGTCCTTTCTTTTTTCTCTTTTTCCTCTTTCCCTCCCACCTTACTTCCTTCTCTGTTTTTTTCTGTTTCTCTCATCCTTTCTTCATAGTGACTAGTAGGCACTGTATGAAACTGAGAAAGCTAGAAAGCACCTGAATTTCAGATTGTGTCAGGTATCAGTTGAATAACAGTACCTTCAAAGATGGGGTGGGAGTATTTTTAAATTTTTAGTTTATATTGAAACTTGCATAGCATATTATATTGCAGTGATATTTCATAGATTAAATTTATCATTTCTGTGAAAATTCATTTGAGATATGAAAATACTCCAGGAGTTTCTGTCGTTAGCAATGCTCTCCAAATTGTTTTTTCTAAGTAATTATCTAGTCTTTTCAGAATTTATGTTAACAAGGGTGCATTTTGACTAAAGTCGTTCTAAAATAAATTTGGTTTATAGAATTGACAATAGCTACCATTTATTGTGCTAGGTACTTATGTTATTTCTAACCCTTGCAATAATCCACCAGGCTGGTATTATTAATCCCACTATACAGATGAGAAAACTGAGATTAAGTAACTTTTTTATTGTCATATATCTCATAAATTTCCGAGCCGGTTGCCTGTTTCAAGTTTGTCTCCAAAGCCTATGCTCTTTTCAAATACCATACTGTCCTGAGGCTGGTTCTTATTAATAGCATATTAGGAAAATCAGATCTTACAACAAAAGCTTTTTATTTTTATGGGTATTTATCACAAGAACTATTTACACACAGAAAATTACATTTCACAGAAACTTTGTAGTTATGCATTCAGCTTATGTAAACGTTTTATACTCATTTAATTTTATTTCTGTCCTCGCAGCCTTGGTGGAGGACCAGATGATGCAAAAGAAATTATGAGACACAGTTTCTTTTCTGGAGTAAACTGGCAAGATGTGTATGATAAAAAGGTAGGTTATCTTCATGGCATAGTATTTATATATTTTGGTTAAAATGAATTTACAGCAAAAAAAAAGTTTAAGTGAATAAAAGTTAATGATGTAATTATATTTTTAATTTTTACTCAGTCATTTAATTGAATATAGGACTCCTTAGCCAAAATTTTCTTGATAGTTTTGACTCCCGAAATGCATTTTGAAATTTTATTCAATGTGATCAAACAGTTTTTCTTTTTTATAACAATAATTTGTTAGTTTGCTTCTCAACATTTCCTAGTTCATAAAAAATAAAGGCACCAATGTTTTGTTATTCTTCCGGAAAACTAACTAACAAAACAATCATAATTTTAAAACTTTGTCTCTATGCCTTTCATTTTAAAGTGAACTCTTCATATTTATTTATACAATTTATTTTAAAAGGAATTTAAAACAATTTAGTTTTAATATTTAACAAAGTAATAAATTTATTTGTCTTCTTTGGAACGTCTCTGTTATTTGAAACAGAACTTAAAGACCCAGAGGATGGATGCTACAAATTATATAATTTTATTTTTACTGTTATCTGCTTAGTACTTGTTTTTAATACGCAGTGTTTACTTAAGTTTAGGAGCAGGAAATTATTGTGTTTGTTCTATCTTTTAAATTTTTTAAATTTTATTTTTACTACTTCAGATATTATTAGTACAGACACTGATTTTTATATTTTGATTTTCAAATGCTCATATAAAAATTTTACTATGAAATTTTTATGTAGTTCAGCATTTGCTTAGAATTTTTATCTAGTCATTTTGTGTAGTTAGTCCTTCCATTTCAATTTATCCCAGATTTCCATATTTTTCTCTAAAGCATATATCAATCAACATTTATGTAGTGTCTACTTTGTGCCAAATATTCTTCTCTCTTAACCCCTAAAGATAGAATGATATCATATGAGTTATGAGGAAGTGAGACGAGTACTTCATTTTTGTATTATGTTACAGTAATAGGGAGTGTGGTGATTTTGTAAGCATTTCCTGTAACTAGGTGTTGAAAATAGTTGCACCATGTTATGATACCTCTACTCAAACTTCACTTCAATTAAACTTACATCTCTTCAGCTCGGTGCTTTGTGACCACCTAGAGGGGTGGGATAGGGAGGGTGGGAGGGAGACTCAAGAGAGAGGCGATATGGGGATATATGTGTATGTGTAGCTGATTCAATTTGTTATAAAGCAGAAACTAGCACACCATTGTGAAGCAATTATGCTCCAATAAAGATGTTAAAAAAAAAAAAACTTTTGAGTTTCTACCATGTATAAAGCACTGAGGTAAGTATTGGATCCTTCTCAAACCTTATGAGAAGCTTGTGACCATTCTTAAGTTTCCTCAGTGTTTATTAACTTCATGTAGACAGTTATACATCCACTTTATAACACTGATGATATTCTTTATGAGTTGCATCCATATATACCCCCTAATGCACTATGTACTGTTTGTCATGTCAGTACACTATAAAAGAACCTGAAATTGGGAGACTGGGATTGACAAATATACACTAATATGTATAAAATAGATAACTAATAAGAACCTGCTGTATAAAAAAAATAAATAAAATTAAATTTAAAAAAAAAGAACCTGAAAAAGAAATCTGAAAAGTATCAAGATCTTGGCATGTCTCCTAGAAATAATATATGGTCAGAGATTTTCTTTGGCAGACAAAGTTATAAGCCACAACTAAATATTCCTTTGATATACCCTGTCTGAGGAGGATTCCACCACACCCACCACCAACAAAATATGACAGAAAGAAAAATTTCTTTAAGAGACAAATGTGGAGCACCAGTATGGCACTGCTAACCTTAAAGAAGGGGCAAAACATGGACTTTCTTCAGTCCTATTCAGAGAGTAAGATATGCTACAAAGATTTCATCATCAGCACGCAGCTTTTCATGTTAAATTGTAGTTTGGCATCACCTAGAGAATGCTCTGAGAACCCACCTACCACACAGTGAAGAAGCAAGGCTTATCCTGTCACTGTTCCACTGGGCTCGACATGCCCAGAGCGAAGGTACTATTAAGATGTCTACCCAGGCAGCTCCCTTGTGGTGAATGGAATTGGAGAAGCCGGCAAGTAGGGTAGGAGAAGGAGCTGCCAAAGCACAGCTTTGGATGATACATGTGAAGAAATTAGTTTAAATTGTTAGTATGTTGATAAAAATAGTTGCTAATTAATTTGAGCAAAGATGTTAACTATCTTGCATAAAGAAGCACAACCACAAAAATCACAAAGTTTCTACACTCATTTACGCCTGCTACAGGTTTACTCTGGGGGGTGGGTAGTATACTGGATGTCAGATGAGGTACTAATGTTTTCAGCCATCTTCACACACCTGAAGAAGAACAGCGTCATAGCAGCATGCTTAAATTTTGAGACTCCTTCTAAAAGGATGTGAAAATACGATTGGTTTTATTTGGGTTTGTATTGTATCACTAACAAACAAGGAATTAATTATAGGAATGCTAATGCCAGTAGCTATTTTAATGAATTCATTTGTAATTCTGGTGTTTTCAAACATTTTTAGGGGATCCTATGTCTTTAAAACACATAACTTATTCATAAAAGGTTAATTCATCTCTAAGATCAGGTACTTTTTTATTACAGTTTTACTAATGTGCTTTGGGACATTTACTATTTTTATAGATTTATTACATGATTATTGACCATTTTTCTATATATTGTGGCAAACCTAGAGATGAAGGCACATGTAAAGATCCTGGTATCTTTAGGGGAAAGCTAAATCTCTTCCTAGGCAAAGTTAAAAGTGAATTAATCTTAATTACAAGTATCATGATGTACCACTCTATAGAACTTGGTACTGGAAGGTGGAAATACTCATCCTGGATCTGCTTCTTCCCTCTTGTGTGGAAATGGACAAGTTATTTTACTCCCACACAAAATTATGATCTTTGAAGTATCTTCAAGCTTTAGGATTCTCTGGTAGGATATTTTATTACATGAATTAATCTAGTTAAATTTCTATATAAGATTTATACTCAGTTTGTCAACGTCTACAAAAAAGTCTGCTGGGATTTTCTGTGAGATTATGTTCAATTTATAGAAAAATTTGGGAAGAATTGGCATTTGAACATGCTATACATCTACATTTATTTAGGTCTTCTTTAATTACTCTCAGGAATGTTTCATAATTTTCAGTGTTTAGTTCTTACCCATATTTTGTTAAATTTATCCATAAGTATTTCGTGTCTTCTGATGTGGATGGTATTTTTAAATTTCATTTCCATATTGTTTGCTGCCAGTAGAAATAGGCTTGATTTTTGTATATTGACCTTGTATCCTACAAGCTATTAGTTTTAGTAGCGGTTTTTGTACATGACTTAGGGTTATCTAAATAGATGATCATATCTTCTATAAATAAAAAGTTTTACTTCATTTTCAATCTGCACGTATTTTATTTATTTCTTTTGCCTTATTATATTGGCTAGGACCTTTCTACAAAGTGGAATAGAAATAATGAGAGTTGACATCCTGGCTTTGTTTCTAATCTTAGGGAGAAAACATTTTTTACCATTAAATATGACTTTAATCACATCTAGCACCTAAATCTTCATTACTAAATGTCATTCTCCAATAAAAAGAACCAAGGTTATTTGGAGAAGTAGTTGATCCCACAGCTGGGGTGGAGAAAATGAAAGAAGAGCCCAAGGAATTTGTGGTACCAGAAAATAAATAAACGAAGGTAGATGGAAAAAGGCACATGTTTGTAGGACACAGGAGCCAACCTTAAATAATTCCCAGTGGTGAAAGCTGGAACAATTTCTGTAGCAAAACAAATATTATATATGACCAAAAAAACAAGATACATATCCATGGGTCTATACTGCAGAAATTAATGACTGAACAAATAGATAAAATATTGAGAAGAGACATGTCTTCATTATAGGTGAATTCCAGTTAATAAATGTAGAAGGAATCAGGGAAATAGAAAATTACCATTAAAACACCAGAGTAAAAATTGCTGTATGCAAGATTCACCAATGAATGTTAAAATTAGTGGGCAAAAGTTTAAGCAGGAGGATATTTGCATAGTGTCAATGTGTCTTTCCCCAAATACTTATTTACAAAGATTAAAAGAGTAATTTTACAGTAAAAAGCCCTGGCAAACACTGTCTTAAACCAAGTGATCAAGATTAATATCACCAGTAATCAGACACTGAAATCATTATAACCCAGGATATGATGCCCTGAGAAGGCTGTATCACTTTTGTACTATTTTTTTCTCAAAATGCATAACCTCAGTATAATCATGAGAAAACCTAAGAAACCCTCAAAAGTGTCAACTTCATGAAAGACAAGGAATGATTATGGAACTTTGACAGATTGGAAGAGACTAAGGTGGCATGATGACTAAATGCAATGTGGGATTCTAGATTGGATCTTGGAATAGAAAAGGGCCATAAGTGGAAAAACTGGTGAAATCTAAATAAATTTGGTAGTGAATACTTTTGTATCAATTTAATTTCTTAGTTTTGATAACTGTACTATGGCTGTATAAACTATTAGCATCAGGGGAAGGTATGTAGTATATGGGAACTGTTTGTACTATTTTTCTAAGTCTTTTCTAAGCCTAAAATTATTTCAGTATAACAAGTTATAAAACTTTGATCTAAGTGTAGGGTTTTTAATACCTCCTTTATTGGGTTGAGGAAGTTCCTTCTATTCCTAGTATGGTAATATTTTTTATCATGAATAAGTGTTGAATTTTATAAAAAGTTTTTTGCAACTATTGTGATGATCATATGGTTTTTCTCCTTTATATTCTGTTAAAATGGTGAACTGTATTGATTGTTTTTCTAATGTTAAATGAACCTTCTATTCCTGGGGAAAAAAATCTGCTTACTTATGATATTATCCTTATTATGTATTGCTAGATTTGATACAATGTGTTTTTTAAAGGATTCTTTGCATGCTTAAATCATGCATGATACTGAGGCGTCATCTTCTTTTCTTAGAATGTCTTTGTATGGTTTTCATTTCAGGATCATGTTTACCTTTTTAAAATGAGGTGGGAAATATGCCCTCCTCTTCAATTGTATGGAATTGTTTCTGTAGAATTTATATTAAATGTTCCTTAAATCTTTGGTAGAATTTACCAGTAAAGCCCCTTGGGCCTAGAGTTTTCTCATTGTTGGGAGGTTTGTAACTATGAACTTAATTCTTAAACAGTTAAGGGACTATTCTGGTTATCTGTTTTTTCTTGATTGAGTTTTGGTATTTTATGGCTTTCAAGGAATTTGTCATCTAAGTTTGCTAATTTATTGGCTTAAAAATGTTTGCAGTATTCTCTTTATATCTTTATAGTGTTTGTTGTATATGTAGTGATGACTTCTTTTATTCCTGATATTGGTGTATTGTTTTTCTGTGTTCAAAGTCATTAATTCTCATCTTTATTATTTCTTTATTCGGCTTCTTTTGAGTTGATGTTGCTTTTCTTTCTCTATCTTCTTTAGGAGGAAACTAAGGTTATTGGCTTGAGACCTTTCTCTTTTTCTAACATAAGCACTTAATGCTATGTTTCTATCTAAGGACAGTTAGCCATGCTTTGCGAATTTTGATATGTTGTGTTTTCATTTCAAAATATTTTTAGTTCATCTTGTGATTCCTTCTTAACTCAGGGATTATTCAAGAGAGTGTTGTTCACAATTTCCAAATGTATGGATTTTTCAGACATCTTTCTGTTATTGATTCCTACTTATCTATGGTTGGAAAACATATTTCATATGATATTAACCCTTTAAAATTTATTGAGATTTGTTTTATGGTCGATAAAATGGTTTATCTTGGTGTATGTTTCATACACACTTGAAAAAAATGTGTATTCTACTTATATTGCATAAAATATTCTACCAGTATCCATTTGGTCAAGATGATTGAAAGTGTTGTTTATGTCTCCTATATTATTACTGATTTTATGTCTATTTGTTCTATCAGTTACTGAAAAAGGATCATTGAAGTCTTTAGCTATAATTGTGGATTTGCTTGTTTCTCTTTTTAGATCTGCTTCTTGAATTTTGAAGCTTCATTGTTAGTTGCATACACATTTAGGATTGCTGTGTCTTCTTGGTGAAGCTACCCCTTTTTCATTATGAAGTGTTCCTTTATATTCGCAGCATTAATCTTTGTTTTGAAATCTACTTTGTTTGACATTAATATAAGTACTCCAGCTTTCTTTTGAATTTGTATATTTTTCCCATCTTGTTATTTTTAACCTATATCATTATATTTAAGTGTATTTTCTCTTAGACATGATATAGTTGATTCTTGCTCTTTTTTTTGGATTTTAATGTATGAGGATTTTATTTACAACGTTATTAACAATAACAACAAAAAAATTAAACATAGGTTACTGCAGCTGATCCTGTGAGATTTAAGAAGTTCCATTTTAAATTGCCATCAAATTGTCCAAAGGTATACAATACTAAATCTGTGGTTTTCTTTATGAAGTACAGTGCTCATATTTTAGGCAGTCCTTTTTTTTTTCTAAATAAATTTATTTATTTATTTTTGGCTGCCTTGCGTCTTTGTTGCTGCGTGCGGGCTTTCTCTACTTGTGGTGAGCGGGGTCTACTCTTTGTTGTGGTGCACGGGCTTCTCATTGCAGTGGCTTCTCTTGTTGCTGAGCACGGGCTCTAGGTGCACGAGCTTCAGTAGTTGTGGCTCGCGGGCTCTAGAGCGCAGGCTCAGTAGTTGTGGCACATGGCCTTAGTTGCTCCGAGGCATGTAGGATCTTCCCGGACCAGGGCTTGAACCCGTGTCCCCTGCATTGGTAGGTGGATTCTTAACCACTGCGCCACCAGGGAAGCCCTAGGCAGTCTTTTAAACATATAAATACAAAAGAAATGAAATCACTCATTAAAAACTGTGTTAAATGAAGGGTATTTTAAATTTACATTTATGTAAATTTATCTTTATGTTGTCCTTGTAATAATACATTATTACATTTCATGTAATAATACATGAAAATCAGGAGCTTGAAGGGCAATTACACTTCCTACCTGAGTGGACAGTTAGAACAATCAATCATTTTCAGTTTATCATGAACTACTCTGAACTTACTATAAGATGTAGCCAAAGTCAGAATATAGGAGTTAGGGAGAATATTCCTTTTTTGGAGGCAAGTAAGCCCACCAGAATCAGCATGGAAAATAAACATCCTATTGAAGAATTCTTGGTGGAAAAATTAATGTAGTCAATTTCAACCATGCTGAGCTGGCTTAATATTTTCATTGACTTGTATGATGTCATTTTTCTTTTCTTTTTTTTTTTTTAACATCTTTATTGGAGTATAACTGTTTTACAATAGTGTGTTAGTTTCTCCTTTACAACAAAGTGAATCAGTTATACATATACATATGTTCCCATATCTCTTCCCTCTTGCGTCCATTTTTCTAAATCAAGTGTGTTTAAGTTCTTTTAGATCATCCACATCTTCCCCCAAAAAGGTTTCATCAATAGGAATAGCATCAATGGCTCCATTTTTCTGTCCCTTCCCTTCATTTTCTTCTTCCAGATCACTTCTTTTGCCATTTTTAGCCCTACCTCTGTAAGCTTTGCTTAATTTGTTTTATCTCTTTCTGAAGTATGTGTACTGAAATCTTTCAAGACTGGCTACTGTAATACCTGTCTCATCTACATCGCTCACTGAATCATCAGCCTCATCTCCACCTGTTCCCTGGTTGTAACAGGTATCGTCTGCTTCCTCCTCATTATCATCAGCTCAGGATGAAATTCAAACATCTCACAGCTACTGAAAACTAGTGCCTACCCTGTTTTGAAGTCTGCTTTCCTTCTTCACATTTCTTGCTTAAGTTTATCAATCTCTTCTTGTTTTTTCCTTGCATATAAGAAACGGTTCTGGAGTTATTTTGGCAGCATTTGGACCTAGGGCAGAACACTTTTTCAATTAGATCTTCTAATGAAATTCTCTGTTTTTTCTCTTCTTTCTTTTTATAAAAGATAAAAATATACAATACAATACAAATCCAGGAGGAAGTGTATCATGATAATGCAAATATCTCCCTCTCCATGGCATATCCAAAGCCAGCCATATTTGTTGTTTTCAGTAGCTTCAAAGAAATGTCTGCACACTAACAGTTTTGGAGTTTTTCTTTTCTGCCTCACTGTACTTGTTACTCACTGCTTCTTCCAGTTTTTTTCTCATCCCAATTAAGCATAGTATACTTTTCAAGTTCTTCACTGCTTGCATCACATTTGCTCACCACAGTCAAGTCATGAGAGAACTTATACTTATCTCCTTTAGTGCTCTGCCCATGCACGTACCACAGATTTAGGATCTGCACCTTTACTTAGTTTTTGAGCAGCAACTACAGGTTTGAATAGCTTTTGCAATTCTTCTTGTCATCTTTCTTCAATTTCTCTTTGGCTTCCCTTTATGCTACCTGATGTGGATTTTGTTGACCAAATTGAACTTGATGAGTGACAGCCTTGATAAACTTTTGTTGCTTTCCTCCTTTCTTGTTCTTTAGGCCAAAACATTTGTCTCCAATAATCTTTTTCTACTCCACTTTTTTGCTTCCCCCAGCCTGAGCAGGTTTCTTGGTTGGGGGGCAGGGGGCATTGTGGAGACAGTTGACACCAGCCAGACTTCAGCACAGTTGGATACCATCAGGGGATCTGGACCTGTGGCAGGAGGAAGAAGATGAACACACAGCCACCTTAGTCACTATACCATACCTTGATTTTTTTCTTATTCATTAGATAATATATGACTTTTAATGGAATGTGCAGCCCCTTTTTATTTAATTTAATTATCGACATAGTTGGGTTGAAATCTGCCATCTTGCAGTTTGTTTTTTGTTTCTTTATCTGCCTTCTTTTGGATTTATTGAATATTTTTATGATTCCATTTTATCTGAGCTATTGTGTCATTAGCTATACTCCTTTGTTTTCTTCTCTTGAGATTGTTTTAGAGTTTTCCATATATATGCTTAACTTATCACACTGTACCTTCAGTTAATATTATAAACATATCACTTTCAATAGCATATTTCTGTTTCCCCTTCCATTCTTTATGCTATCATTTTATATATTTTACTTTCACATGTTATAAACATCACAATACATCATAATTCTCTTTAGCTTTAGGCAATTATATTTTAATGTGCTGAAAAATGCTTTATATTTACTACTAATAGCACTCTCCATTCCTTTATGTAGATCCATGCTTCCATCTGATATCATTTTTTGTTTTGTTTTGTTTTTTTCTTCTTCTTTGTTTTTCTTTAGCCTTTACTCTAAAGCTCATTTAGCTCCATGTCTAAGACATGATCCCCCTAATTTCGAAATATTCATGGAAAAAATAATGCATTTGAAGGAAATATAGGCTTGGAATTGATGGGAATGTGACATTTCAGAGGGGAGACCAATGTAAGAAGAAATAAAGTCATTATGATTGAAGTGCATGAAATAATTCTGAAGCTGGGAAGAACCAGCAATTTATGGTAGATGCAAAAAATGGAGAAGTGAGCCTGTTAATTTGGTATTGTTTCTTGAAAATTTAGCTAATGTTTGATTGATCCACATACTTACCAGAATTATAAATCCTGAAGTGGGAGAATGACATAGGGTGATTGGACCTTTTCAAGTGTGTTGGTATAGACTTTTAGGCAGAAGAGTTTGGGAAAGAGAATATTGTTTAGAGACTGCTGCAATGATACAAGTGTTAAGCGGTCAAGTCCAATGAAACAGAATAAAGGCAGTGAGGAAGGAAAAGGAAATGTGAATTCTATAGATATTTTAAAGAAGTAATAATTAGTAATCTAGTCTGACAATCCTGGGGAAATGGGGGAGGATTATTGCTGGTTTTGGTAATAATTTAATTTTAAATGGAATTATCTTAGGGCTAGAAATACAGCACTAACATTTGGAAATGAGAGCAAGAATCAATAAGGAAATTCAATTAATTTAAAGTTGTGGAAATGGATTTCCTCTATAAAAAGGAGAGGAATGAGAAAATAAATGGGAAAGGGGAGGAGGCTTAGGGAGAGAGACACAGGGGGAGGGAAGGTATGAGAACACTGAGAGCTATGATTGAGTATTAAAAAATATCCATGGTCAGGAATGGGAGTTGGCTTGAGGACTCATTTTTGTAAGGTGTGTCAAGGTCCTTTGTGAAGTATTATTTTAAAAGTTGCAGTGGCACTTTTCAGACTGAATCATGGCTCTCTATTTTCTGGTTGAAAAACTCAGCATGAGGAGTTTGGTGATTGATGGCAGTCATGCCAATGTTAGTGATTGTTACTGTTTTCATAAGTAAAGCAAGGTTAGACAAGTATAACATGAAAACTAACAGAGAAGAGAGAGAAGCTAAAAAGATGCTTCTAGGTAGCTTCATGTTGATATTCTCCTTATCCTACTCAAATGATGGTTCAGTCTAAAACTTCAGGTCAAAGAAAGATGAGCCACAAATATCTACCAAATGTTCTGACAGTTTAACTTTAAAATTACTCTCTTCTGTTGATTGTGAGGCATTGCACTGAGGATATAAAAGAACACAGACAGCTGTCAAAACCAACGTTAGTTGTGATATGAAATGCAAATGGTTTAAGCTGTAAAAGCCCTTAAGTGGGTTAAAAACAAAATATAACTAGATGTTCTGTACAAGAAGCTCACCTAAAACAAAATTACACAGAAAAATGGAAAAAATAAGAAGATGAATGGAGGTTTAACAGTCAAATGTCACAAAAAGTAAACAGAGACAATCATAATTTTGAGCTAAGTAGATTTCAACACATAAATATTAAATGGGAGAAGTCAATTTTGGCATAATGAGCAATAGTATGATCTCCAACATAAAAAGTAAAATTTTTGCACCAGATAGCATTTATGTGCACAAAACACTATTAGAAATGCCAGAAGACCTGATAGAAATGCAGTTTCTTTCTTAATGTGGCAGATGTTCGTCAACTTTGTTGATCTTTTGAAAGAGCCAGCTTGTGATTTTGGTGATTTTCTCTATCAGTTTTCAATTTTCAAATTTATAGATTTATGCTCTCATTTTTATTTATTTTCTTCTCCTTATTTCAGATTTTATTTGCTCTTCTATTTCTGGTTTCCTAAACTGGAAGCGTAGATTATTGCTTTTAGATCTTTCTTTTCAAATGTATGATTCAGTGCTATACGTTTTCCTATATATACTGTTTTTACTGCATCCCACAAATTTTGATAAGTTGTATTTTCATTTTTATTTGGTTAAAAATATATTTAAATTTTTCTTAAGACATCTTATTTGACCTATATGTTATTTAGAACTATATTATTTAATCTCTAAGTATTTGGAGTTTTTCCAGATATCTTTAACTTATTGATTGCCAATTTAATTCTATTGTGGTTTGAGAGCATACCTTTGTATGATTTCTGTTCTTTTAAATTTTTTAAGGTGTGTTTTATGGTCTAGAATATGGTTTGTCTTGGTGAATGTTCTGTGAGCTTAAGAAGAATGTGTATTGCCACTGTTGTTGGAGAAAGTAGTCTATAAATAGCAATTGGATCCAGTTGGCTGATGGTGCTTTTCAGTCCTTACTAATTTTCTGCCTGCTGGATCTGTCAATTATTGATAAAGGGATGTTAAAATCTCTAGCTGTAATAGTGAATTAATCTATTTCTCCTTGCAGTTCTATCAGTTTTTGTCCATTGTATTTTGAAACTCTCTTGTTACGTGCGTACACATTAAGCATTGTTACGTCTTTTTGGAGAATTAACCCCTTTATCGTTATGTAATGTCTCTTTTTATCTGTGATAATTTTCATTACTCTGAAGTCAGCTGTGTCTGAAATTAATATAGCTACTCCAGCTTTCTTTTGATAAGTGATACCATGGTTTCCCTTACTTATTTTTTAACCTGCAATTAATGCAGTCTTAGATCACATTAGTTTGTTTTTTTTTAATCAAAGTATAGTTGATTTGCAATATTCTGTTAGCTTCAGGTGTACAGCCCAGCAATTCATTTATACATATGTATATTTTTTTGTCTTCAGATACTCTTCCCTTATAGGTTATTACAAAGTATTGAGTATAGTTCCCTGTGCTATACAGTAGATTCTTGTTGGTTATCTATTTTATATACAGTAGTGTTAATGCCAACCTCATAATTTATCTCTCCCCCCACTCCCCTTCCCCTTTGGTAACCATAAGTTTGTTTTCTATGTCTGTGCATGGCTTTCTGTTTGGGAAATATCGGTTTTGGAATTAAGTTCATTTGTAACTTTTTTTTTTTTTTAGTTTCCACATATAAGCAATATCATATGATATTTATCTTTCACTGTCTGGCTTGCGTTACTTCACTTAGTATGATAATCTCTAGATCCATCTATGTTGCTGCAAATGGCATTATTTCTTTCTTTTTTATGGTTCAGCAATATTCCATTGTATATGTATACACCACATCTTCTTTATCCATTCATCTGTCGATGGACATTCAGGTTGCTTTCATGTCTTGTCTATTGTGAATAGTGATGCTATGAACCTCATGTATCTTTTTGAATTATGACTTTCTCTGGATATATGCCTGGGAGTGGGATTGCAGGATCATATGGTAGCTCTATTTTTAGTTTTTTAAGAAGCCTCAATACTGTTCTCCATAGTGGCTGTACCAATTTACATTCCTGCCAACAGTGAGGAAGGGTTCCTTTTTTTCCACACCCTCTCCAGCATTTATTATTTGTAGATTTTTTGTTGCTGGCCATTTTGAGCAGTGTGAGCTGGTACCTCATTGTAGTTTTGATTTGCATTTCTCTAATGATTAGTGATGTTGAGCATGTTTTCATGTGCCTTTTGGCCATCTGTATGTCTTCTTTGGACAGCTACATATAAAAGAATGAAATTAGAACATTCTCTAACACCATACACAAAAATAAACTCAAAATGGATTAAAGACCTAAATGTAAGACCAGATACTATAAAAATCCTAGAGGAAAACATAGGCAGCACACTGTTTGAGAAATATCTTTTTGGATTCATCTCCTAGAGTAATGGAAAAAATAGTAATAAACAAATGGGACCTAATTAAACTTAAAAGGTTTTGCACAGCAAAGGATACCATACACAAAACGAAAAGGCAACCTGCAAAATGGGAGAAAATATTTGCAAATGATATGACTGGCAAGGGATTAATCTCCAAAATGTACAAACGGCTCATGTAGTTCAATATCAAAAATACAAACAACCCAATCAAAAAATGGGCAGAAGATTTAAATAGGTATCCCCTCACTTTTAATCTTTTTGTGTCTTTATATTTAAAGTGGATTTCTTGTAGATAACATGTGGTTGGGTCTTGTTTTTTTATCCTCTCTGATGGTCTTTGTCTTTTAGTTGTTTTTAGACATTGACATTTAAAGTGACATTGACATAGTTGAATTAATATCTGTTCATTGAATTAATAGTTGAATTTATTTTCTATTCATTATCCTGTTCTTTGTATCTTCTTTTCTTTTCCACTTTTTACTTTTTTCCTGACTTGCCTGGTTTTAAGGGAGCATTTTCTAAGACTGCATTTTTCCTTCTCTCTTAACTTATCATTTACACTTCTTTTAAATTTTTTTAGTGCTTGAGCTTAGAGTTTGCAGTCTATATTTATAACTAATTCAAGGCCTTTTTCAAATAATACTATACAACTTCATGGATAGTACAAGTTCCTTATAACATTGCTGTCATTAATGTCACTTTTCCATAACCTGGAATTATTGTATATATTGTTGCATTATTATTTTGAACAAACTTTTTTTTTTTTGTGCTGCGTTATGCAGCTGCAGGCTCTTAGTTCCCTGACCAGGGATCGAACGCGTGCTCCCTCCATTGGGAGCACGGAGTCTTAACCAATGGACCACCAGGGAAGTCCCATAGCAAACTATTTTTTTTTCTATTGGAGTATGCTTGCTTTACAATATTGTGTTAGTTTATACTTTACAGCAAAGTGAATCATCTATATGTATAAATATATCCCCTCTTTTTTGGATTTCCTTCTCATTTAGGTCACCACAGAGCATTGAGTAGAGTTCCCTGTGTTATCCAGTAGGTTCTCATTAGTTATCTATTTTATACGTAGTATCAATAGTGTAAATATGTCAACCCCAATCTCCCAATTTGTCCAACCCCCCTTTCCCCGTTGGTATCTATACGTTTGTTCTCTACGTCTGTGTCTCTATTTCTGCTTTGTAAATAAGATCATCTATACCAATTTTTTCAGATTCCACATATATGCATTAATATACAATATTTGTTTTTCTCTTTCTGACTTACTTCACTCTGTACGACAGTCTCTAGGTCCATTCATGTCTCTACAAATGACCCAATTTCGTTCCTTTTTATGGCCAAGTAATATTCCATTGTACATATGTACCACATCTTCTTTATCCATTCCTCTGCTAATGGACATTTAGGTTGCTTCCATGTCCTGACTGTTATAAATGGTGCTGCAGAGAACCTTGGGGTGCATGTGTCTTTTTGAATTGTGGTTTTCTCAGGGTATATGCCCAGTAGTGGGATTGCTAGGTCATATGGTAATTCTATTTTTAGTTTTTTAAGAACCTCTGTACTGTTCTTCATAATGGCTGTATCAATTTACATTCCCACCAACAATGCATGAGGGTTTCCTTTTCTCCACACCCTGTCCAGCATTTATTGTTTGTAGATTTTTTGATAATGGCCATTCTGACTGATGTGAGGTGATACCTCATTTTAGTTTTGATTTGCATTTCTCTATCCATTGTATATATGTACCACATCTTCTTTATCCATTCCTCTGCTAATGGACATTTAGGTTGCTTCCATGTCCTGACTGTTATAAATGGTGCTGCAGAGAACCTTGGGGTGCATGTGTCTTTTTGAATTGTGGTTTTCTCAGGGTATATGCCCAGTAGTGGGATTGCTAGGTCATATGGTAATTCTATTTTTAGTTTTTTAAGAACCTCTGTACTGTTCTTCATAATGGCTGTATCAATTTACATTCCCACCAACAATGCATGAGGGTTTCCTTTTCTCCACACCCTGTCCAGCATTTATTGTTTGTAGATTTTTTGATAATGGCCATTCTGACTGATGTGAGGTGATACCTCATTTTAGTTTTGATTTGCATTTCTCTAATAATTAATGTTGAGCATATTTTCATGTGTTTGCTGGCCATCCATACGTCTTCTTTGGAGAAATGTCTATTTCGGTCTTCCACCCATTTTTGATTGGGTTGTTTGTTTTTTTTGATATTGAGCTGCATGAGCTGTTTATATATTTTGGAGATTAATCCCTTGTTGGTTGCTTCGCCAGCTATATGTAAAAGAATGAAATTAGAACACTCCCTAATACCATACACAAAAATAAAATCAAAATGAACAAACTTTTGTCTAATTATTTTAATTAAGAATATGGAAAAATATTTAATCCTCGTGTATTCCTTCTTTAATACACTTCCTTTCTTTATGTAAATCTAAGTTTCTGACCTATATCATTTGCCTTCTTTCTGATGAATTTCTTTTAACAGTTTTTGCAAGGTAGGTCTCCTGGTGACAAATTGCCTCAGTTTTTTGTCTGGGAAACTCTTTATTTTTCCTTATTTTTGAAGGATAATTTTGCTATATACAGAATTCTAGGTTGATGCTTTTGTCTTTCAACACTAAGTATTTCACTCCATTTTTTCATTGCTTGCAACGTTACTGAAGAGAAATTCAATGTAATTCTTAGCTTTCACCTTTATAGATAAAGTTTTTTGCTGTGTGTGGGTGCGTGCGCACCTGCACACACACCCATTTCTACCTTCTCTCAAGATTTTATCTTTGTCTTTGATTTTCTTCAGTTTAAATGGCTATACCTATGGTAAGCGTAGATTTGGGGGTACTTGTCTTGACTGATATTCTCTGAAGTTCCAGGACCTGCAGTATGGTGCCTAGCACTAATTTTGGAATACTGTTATTGCTTCAAATATTTCTTTTGTTCCATTCTCTCTCTCCTTCTCATATTCCCATTACACGTACATTACATCTTTTATAATTGTCTCACAATTCTTGGATATTCTGTTCTTTTTTATTCTTTTTTCTCTTTGCATTTCAATTTTGAAAGTTTCTATTAACATTTCTTCAAGCTCACTGATTCTGTCCTTGGCTGTGTTCTGACTATTGGTGAGCCTATCAAAAGCATTCTTAATTTCTGTGATGGTGTTTTTGATTGCTAGCATTTCCTTTGATGCTTTCTTAGAGATTCCATTTTTCTACTTATCCATCTGTTCTTGCATATAGTCAACTTTTTCTACTAAAGCCTTTAATATATTGATCATAGCTGCTTCAAATTCCTGGTCTCATAATTCCAACATCTCTCTCTGCCATATTTGAGGCTTGCTCTGTATCTTGAAAATATATTTTTTATCTTTTAATATGTCTTATAATTTTTTGTTGAAAGTCAGGAATTAGGTATTGAGTAAAAGAAACCAAGGAAATTGAGGTAAATAGGTCTTTAATGGAGGTTTTATGTGTATGTCACTAGTTTATTGGGTTCAAATGTACTTAATTGTTTTAGTACCTTTCTTTTTTTTAGGAGGTAGTCTACATAGATGATCATGTCATCTATTTCCAACTTGTATGCCTTTTATTTCTTCTTTTTCTTACCTTGTTGCATTGACTAGGATCTCCAGAACAATGTTGTATACAGATGGTGAGAACAGACATTTAATTATTACTAATTTGGGGGAGATAGAATTTGCATTTCCCCTTCTGATTATGATATTATCTGTAAGTTTTTTTATGCATGCCATCTTTCAGGTTGACAAAATTATCTGCTGTTTCTATTTCATGAACATTTTTATCATGAATAAATGCTGGATTTTGTCAAATGCTTTTTTTCTGCATTCATTGAGATAACTATGTGATGTTTCTACCTTAGTTTATTAATACGTTGACTCACATTGATTGATTTTCACTTGCATGCCTAGGATAAACCTCTAAACAATCATGGTATATTACATTTTTTATATATTGCTAGATTGTTTTAGTATTTTGTTAAGGATTTTGCATTTATAGTCATAGGAAATATTGGACTATATTTTTCTTTTCATGTACTATCTGGTTTTAGAATCAGCATAATGCTGGACACCAAAAATAAGTGGTGTTCCCTCTTCTATTTTATGGAAAAGTTTGCATAGAATTGCTCTTATTTCTTCTTTAAATGTTAACAGAATGTCCTGTGAAGCCATCTGAGCCTAGAGTAAATAAATTCAATTTATTTAGTGGATATACGGTACCTCTTATTATCTGTTTCTTTTCAGTGAGATTTTGTAGTTTATCTGTGTCTCAAGGAATTTAAAAATTTTGTCTAATTGTTGAATTCATTGGCATTAAGTTGATGGATTATTTTCTTTATTTTTTCTATACCTTTTACCTAGTTTTATAAATTAGCTCTTTTAGCCAATTATGTTGAAAACTTATTAGAGTTGAATCCTTTCTTTTATAATATGAGTTTGTAGTGCTATATTTTTACTATCTCTAAGCACTGCCCTAGCTGCATCATGTAAGTTTTGTTATGTCATATTATGATTTAATTTTCATTGCAAAATGCTTTCTAATTTTCCTTGTGATTCCTTCTATGACCCTATGGTTTACTGAAGTGTGTTGTTTGATTTACAATATTTGGGGATTTTAAAGTTATCTTTCTGTTTACATCTCTAGTCTAATTTTGTTGTTGTTAAGGAACATTAAGGAACATACTTCATATAATTTTAAATAATTTAAATCTATTGAGATTTGTTTAATGAAGAAAATATGGTTTATGTTGATGAGTGTTTCTTGTGCACTTGAAATAATGTATTCTTCTCTTGTTATATAGTGTTCTGTAAATGTCAATTAGATCAAGTGGGTTAATAGTTTTAAGTATTCTACATCCTTACTGATTGTTTGACAGCTTGCTTTTATCAATTACTAAGAGAGGATAAGTAAAATCCTGAACTACAATTGTGGTGTTGACTAATTCGCTTTCAGTTCTATCACTTTTTTTTTACTTTAAACTTAAAGTTCTGTTCTTAGGTGCACCCAAATTTAAGACTGTTATATCTTCATGAAGTGAATTTCATCACTTCATCTAGGTTAGCCAATTTTTGGCATAAAGATTAGAGTGGATATACATGAAATAGACAATAGAAAAACAATAGAGAAAGTCAATAAAACCAAAAATAGTTCATTGTTTGAAAAGATCAACAAAATTGACAAACTTTTAAGTAGATTGACTAAGAAAAAGAGAAAAAGCAAATATTAAAATCACAAGTGGGGCTTCCCTGGTGGTGCAGTGGTTAAGAATCCACCTGCCAATGCAGGGGACATGGGTTCGAGCCCTGGTCCGGGAAGATCCCACATGCTGCGGAGCAACTAAGCCCGTGTGCCACAACTACTGAGCCTGCGCTCTAGAGCCCACAAGCCACAAATACTGAGCCTGCATGCTGCAACTACTGAAGCGCACGTGCCTAGAGCCTGTGCTCCACAACAAGAGAAGCCACTGCAATGAGCAGCCCACGCACCGCAACGAAGAGTAGCCCCCTCTCGCCACAACTAGAGAAAGCCTGTGCTCAGCAATGAAAACCCAACACAGCCAAAAATAAATAAATAAATAAATGTATTTTTTTTTAAATCACAAGTGAAAAACATTACTACTGACTTTACAGAAATAAAAAGAATTATGAGAATAATATGAACACCTGTACACTAATAAAGTGGGTAACCTATATGTATTGGAAAAATTCCTAAAAACGTACAAACTGCCAAAATGACTCACGTAGAAATAGAAATTTTGAATAGACCTAAAACTAATAAGAACTAATAAGGACAAAGTAATCAAAAAACCAATAAAGAAAAGCCCTAGACCAGATAGCTTCACTAGAGAATTCTTCAAACATTTAAAGGAGAAATAATGCCAATCCTTCTCAAACTATTCCAAGAAACTGAAGAGGAGTGAATACTTCCTGACTCATTCTGTGAAGACAGCATTACCCTGATTCCAAAATCAAGCAAAGACACTGCAAGAAAACTATACACCAATATTCCCAGTTAATACACATGCAAAAATCCTCAACAAAACACTAACAAACCAATCAACAGCATATTAAAAGGATTATACATCATGATGAAGTGAGTTGTATTCCAGGAATGCAAAGATTCATAATACTAAAATCAATCAATGTAATACCCTACTTTAACAGAATAAAGAGAAAACCCATGTGATTTCAGCTGGTGCAGAAAAAGCATTTGACAAAATTCAGCACTTTTTCATGGTAAAAGAAACAAAACAAAAAAAACCATACTCAGAAAACTAGAAATAGAAGGAAACTTCCTCATCATAATAAAGGCCATGTGTGAACCCACAGGTCACACACTCAATGATGAAAGTCTGAAAGCTTTTCCCCAAAGATAAGGAAGAAGACAAGGATTCCTACTTTAGCACTTCTTTTCAACATAGTACTAGAAGTTGTTGTCAGAATATTTAGAAAGAACAGGAAATAAAATGCAATCAAATGGGAAAAGAAGTAGTAAAACTATCTCTGTTAACAGATGACATGATCTTATATGTAGAAAACACTAATGAATACACACACACACCAAAAGCCTCTTAAAGCTAATGAAAAATCCAGCAAAGTTGCAGATACAAAATCACACACAAAATACATTATTTTCTACACATTAGCTATATCTGAAAAGTAAATTAAGAAAGCAATTCCATAGAAAATAGCATCAAAAAGAATAAAATATTTAGGAATAAATATAATTAGGTAGTTGTAAAATTTATATGCTGCAAGCTACAAAACATTGCTTAAATAAATTAGACATAAATAATTGGAAAGACATCCCATGTTTGTGGGTTGGAAACTTAATATTGTTGAGATGATAATTACAGGTCAAAGTGGATGTTACTGATTCAGTGAAATCCTTATAAAATGGTCATATAAAATCATTTTAATATACTGCTGAATTCATTTTGCTGATACTTTATTGAGGATTTTTGCAGCAATGTTCATGGGGATATTGGTCTGTAGTTTAGAACATGCATTTCTTTTAAAACAACAAATCAAACCTCAGTAGAACAAAGGAACTACAATATAGCTCTGATCATATTCTGTGATCACATTGCAATAAAACTTGGAGCAATCAGCAAGGAAATACTTCTCTAAAACCCAAACGTTTAAAATAAACTTTAATATAATTCATGGATTAAAAAATAGGCACATTGGAAATCGGAAAATATTTAGAACTGAATTACAATGAAAATTTGTGAAATGCAGCCAAAGAGGTTCTTCTTTTTTTCCCTTTTTTGGCTACATCGGGTATTTGCTGCTGCACATGGGCTTTCTCTAGTTGCAGCGAGCAGGTCTACTCTTCACTGCGGTGCACAGGCTTCTCACTGTGGTGGATTCTCTTGTTCTGGAGCATGGGCTCTAGGCACGCAGGCTTCAGCAGTTGTGGCACACGGGCTTCAGTAGTTATGGCATGCGGGCTCAGTAGTTGTGGCTTGTGGGCTGTAGAGTGCAGGCTCAGTAGTTGTGTTGTGGGCTGTAGAGTGCAGGCTCTGTAGTTGTGGCACCTGGGCTTAGTTGCTCTGCGCATGTGGGATCTTCCCAGACCAGGGCTCGAACCCATGTCCCCTGCATTGGGAGGCGGATTCTTAACCACTGTGCCACCATGGAGGTCCAAAGATGTTCTTAAATACTTGTATTGTGTTGAAAGTGGACAACAGAAAAGAAAGATCAAAAATTAATTAGTAAGTCTTCCAAATCAAATTAGGGGGGAAAAGACCAGCAACAGAATAAACCCAGTGGAAGTGAGTAGATGCAAATAATAAACATAAAAGTAAAAATGAATGAAATAGAAAGCAAATATTTGAAAGAAAACAAAACTGCAGTTATGTAAAAGATTACAAAAGTAGACTAATCTCAAGCAAAGTTAATCAAGAAAAGTGAGACAAAAAAAAAAAAAGAAAAGTGAGACAGCACAAAAATATGTGAAATGGGGCACAACTACAATACAGTAGTTAAAATATGATGCAACTACAAAGAAAGAATTAACTTGATAATTTTTATAAAACTATAAATTATCAGCTGACTCAAGAAAAATGTGAAAACATATCTATATCTAATCTTTAAATTAGTGTAAAATCTGTCGTCTTTTCAACTTCAGTGTTTCCACCCAAATACAGAAATAACAAGTCAAGCCCACATGACTCTTTTAGATAATCTTCATACAACATTCAAAGAAAAGATAATTTCTATCATTAAAAATATTTTATAAAAGTTGTTCCTGAAGAAAAGGAGAAAAACACGTTATATGCATCTGAAATTTATGTTACAACCTTGATATCAAACCCTGACAAGGCTCATACAGGAAAAACATTATTGGCATTTATGAACATAGACTTAAATTATCCTAAGTAAAGTGTTAACCAGTTATTTCCAACAATGCACAAAATATTTACATTCTCATATTCATGTTGGATATTTTCTAGAAATATGATTAGATTAAAAATGTTTTAATCTCATTTAACTTATTTAGAAATTGTATAATCCACATCTGAATCTTTATAGAAAAACTTTTCATGAAGATGAAGTTGGAAACTATTCATTATTTTTAAAAACACATTGAAAACACTTTTAGTAACCTTAGAAGTAAATATGTTTAAAAAAATTTTTTAACATCTTTATTGGAGTATAATTGCTTTACAATGTTATGTTAGTTTCTGCTGTACAACAAAGTGAATCAGCTATATGTATACATATATCCCCATATCGCCATTCTCGTGCAACTCCCTCCGACACTCCCTATCCCACCATTCTAGGTAGTCACAAAGCACTGAGCTGATCTCCCTGTGCTATGCAGCTGCTTCCCACTAGCTATTTTACAATTGGTAATATATATATATATATCAATGCTACTCTCTCACTTTGCCCCAGCTTACCCTTCCCCCTCTCCATGTCCTCAAGTCCATTCTCTATGGCTGCATCTTTATTCCTGTCCTGCCCCTAGGTTCATCAGGACCATTTTGATTTTTAGATTCCATATATATATGTTAGCATATGGTATTTGTTTTTCTCTTTCTTACTTACTTCACTCTGTATGACAGACACTAGGTGCATCCACCTGACTGCAAATAACTCAGTTTCATTTCTTTTTATGGCTGAGTAATATTCCATTGTATATGTGTGCCACATCATCTTTATCCATTCATCTGTCAATGGACACTTAGGTTGCTTCCATATCCTGGCTATTGTAAATAGTGCTGCAATGAACATTGTGGTACATGACTCTTTTTGAATTATGGTTTTCTCAGGGTATATGCCCA
>NC_041217.1:55294636-55312533 GCF_002837175.3 Physeter macrocephalus
CAGCATTTATTGTTTGTAGATTTTTTGATGATGGCCATTCTGACTGGTGTGAGGTGATACCTCACTGTAGTTTTGATTTCCATTTCTCTAATGATTAGCGATGTTGAGCATTCTTTCATGTGTTTGTTGGCAATCTGTTTATCTTCTTCAGAGAAATGTCTATTTAGGTCTTCTGCCCATTTTTGGATTGGGTTGTTTGTTTTTTTGATATTGAGCTCCATGAGCTGTTGTATATTTTGGAGATTAATCCTTTGTCAGTTGCAACCTTGTCTTGTTCCTGAACTTAGTAGAAATAGTTTCAGTTTTTCACCCTTGAGAACAATGTTGGCTGTGGGTTTGTCGTATAGGGCCTTTATTATGTTGAGGTAGCGTCCCTCTCTGCCTACCTTCTGGAGAGTTTTTATCGTAAATGGGTGCTGAATTTTGTCAAAAGATTTTCTGCATCTATTGAGATTATCATATGGTTTTTCCTTCAGTTTGTTAATATGGTGTATCACATTGATTGATTTGCATATAGTGAAGAATCTTTATATTCCTGGGATAAACCCCACTTGATCATGGTGTATGATGCTTTTAATGTGCTGTTGGATTCAGTTTGCCAGTATTTTATTGAGGATTTTTACATCTGTGTTCATCAGTGATATTGGCCTGTAGTTTTTCCTGGTTCACTCTCGGAAGGTTGTGCTTTTCTAAGAATTTGTCCATTTCTTCCAGGTTGTCCATTTTATTGGCATGTAGTTGCTTGTAGTAATCTCTCATAATCCTTTGTATCAGTGTCAGTTGTTACTTCTCCTTTTTCATTTTTAATTCTGTTGATTTCAGTCTCCTTTTTTTTTTCTTCATGAGTCTGGCTAATGGTTTATCAAATTTGTTTGACTTCTCAAAGAACCAGCGTTTAATTTTATTGATCTTTGCTATTGTTTCCCTCATTTCTTTTTCATTTATTTCTCATCTGATCGTTATGATTTCTTTCCTTCTGCTAACTTTGGGGTTTTTTGTTCTTCTTTCTCTAATTTCTTTAGATGTTAGGTTAGGTTGTTTATTTGAGATGTTTCTTGTTTCTTGAGGTAGCATTGTATTGTTATAAACTTCCCTCTTAGAACTGCTTTTGCTTCATCCCAGAGGTTTTGGGTCTTTGTGCTTTCATTGTCGTTTGTTTCTAGGTATTTTTTGATTTCCTCTTTGATTTCTTCAATGATCTCTTGGATATTTAGTAGTGTATTGTTTAGCCTCCATGTGTTTGTAATTTTTACAGGTTTTTTTCCTGTAATTCATATCTAGTCTCATAGCATTGTGGTTGGAAAAGATACTTGATATGATTTCAATTTTGTTAAATTTACCAGGGCTTGATTTGTGACCCAAGATATGATCTATCCTGGAGAATTACATGAACACTTGAGAAGAAAGGGTATTCTGGTTTTTTTTGAATGGGAAGTCCTATAGATATCAGTTAGGTCCATCTTGTTTAATGTGTCATTTAAACCTTGTGTAACATGGTTAGGAAACGTGATACCATTATTACAAAAACTGAGAATGAACTAGGAGATGACTATATTTATAAAAACTATAAGTATAAAAACTTGCATGTCAATGATACAAAATAACTCTGCAACAGTATTTGCTTGAATATGTGATTGTCATTGTTGTAGGTTAAAATATTTGAATCTTAGGGAAAGGTATTTTACTGCATCTCTGTGTTTTATATTCCAAAAAACAAAAGTTTGAAAGTATATGTGACAAAATATTAACATCCCTTAGGTGTGGTTTTCTTTTTCTATTATTTTCTATTCTTTCCTTTATGCTTGAAATATTTTTTTTTTTAATTTTAAAATTCAAATGGAATATGAAATAAATGGAAATACCAAGCATGGGCTACTCAAGAAATTTGAAGAATAAAGAGGAAGCAGTATCTAAATGGAACTTCACCTATAGAATGGATTATATTTGGTTTTGGTTTTGTTTTCCCTATACAGTGAGCCCTCTGTATCCATGGGTTCTACATCTATGAATCAAATCAATTGTACGTGTGTGTGCGTGCGTGTGTGTGTATACACACATATATATTTCTTAATTCCAGAAAGTTCCAAAAAGCAAAACTTGAATTTGCTGCAGGTGGGCAGCTACTTCTGTAGCAATTACATTGTATTTACAGCTAGTTATATAGCATTTACATTGTATTAGTTATTATAAGTAATCTAGAGATGACTTAAAGTTTGCTGGAGGATGTGCAGAGGTTATATGCAACTTCTATGCCATTGTATATAAGGGACTTGAGCATCCACAGATTTTCATATCCGAAGGGGGTCCTGGAACCAATCCCCTGTGGATAATGAGGGACGACTGTATACTTAGGGGAAAAATCCAATAAGGACTCTGAAAGTGGGGTTATCTAGAAAAATAAGATTTAAAATGAGAATATACAGATAGTAAGATGTACAATATATAGATAGTAAGCTGTAAGATTAATAAATATAGAAAAAGGTAAGATATAAGAAAAAAGTAAGATCTATGAAGCACAGCTGAAGGGAGTAGCCTTTACAAAGGCACCTTTGTAGAGACATTGATTGGAAAGAAATAGAAATGCCCACTGAAGCAAACATGTTTATAAATATTTGGTTAGGAAGTTGGGATAATACCTACCTAAAGGCCGTACTTTCCCTGCCTTCTTAGAGTAAGAAGAATGTGTATGGTCAGTGTCAAAAGCTTGGGGAGAGCAACTGTTTTATATAGGGAGAGGAAAGGGAACCAGAGAGAAAGCTAACAGGGACATGTAAAGAGGTTCTGGATAGTGCTTGAGGGTCTAGCTGAGATTGAAAATTTTAGAGCCCAATTTTATGCTAACTGTTAAAGCTTTATTCTTTGTAAGGAAATATATTTATTTATTTACTTATATAAAAATATATATATACATATATATGTATATATATGTGTATATATATATATGTATATGTATATATATATATATATATAAAACAGTGAAGACCAAGAGGTATTCAGGCATGATTGATTTGAAATCTTTGGCTCATTTTGAGATTGAACTTATACTTACTACATATGTATTTATTTTCCAAATATTTTCTAAAGAGGAGAAGAGAAAACTTAATTTTAGAGAGTAATTTAGGTACTTAATAATTTATTTTGGTCACTTGGTTGATAACTCATTTCAATGAAATGGCAGCTGTGTAAATGAGTAATGTTTACTATTTAAGTGCAAGGAACAGAGTGAGACCTAAATGAAATAATGTGTCTTCTGAAAGAGCCAAAGTGAATATTCCAACCCCTACTATATTAAGTGTTCCAGTTCATTTATTAAACTTCTGTGATTTTATTTGAAGATTAATCTTCATCTGTCCCAGATTCTAAGTTAGAAATTTTAGTATTTATTTTTCTACATGTTTACCATTTCAAATGCTCTTCATTTTTTTTAATTAAAATTTTTTTCTGAGATATACTTCACCCTTTAAAGTATACACTTCAGTGGGTTTTAGTATATTCACAGCTGTGCGGCCATCACCACTGACTGATTCCAGAACAGTTTCATCTCTTCATTCCTTCTTGACGATCCACGTTTCTTTCTGGTATCATTCCCCTTTAGCCTAAACAGTTTTTTTATCATTTCTTGTAGTGCAGGTTGGCTGTCAAGAAATTTGTTTTCTTTTATCTGATGATGTCTTTATTTTGTCTTCATTTTTGAGGGATATTTTCATGGAATGTAAAATTATAAGTGCATAGTTTAGAGAGTGCTTATTCAATTATTTGTTACCTTGTAAATTATGTGTTATATTTCACTGGCTGCTTTCAATACATTTCTGTTTGTGTGATGGCCTTAGAATAAGTCAGTTTGACTAGGCTGGGCTACATTTTCTAGAATTCCCATGCTTTATGAGATTCTTGTGGGAGATTCCCAGGACAGAAGTGAAGCAGCAGCCATATCGTGGCTCCTCGTGTTGTTGCATCTATTAGCTCATCTCCTTACCCTGAGGCACTTGTCAGACCTGCATTTACCCATCTTCCCATGAATCCTATTTTAGATTTTCCACTATGGTGCTGGGTTGTATGTTTAGCTCCATGGCAAAAGTCCCCATTAAGGGCAGAGACAGTAAGAAATAACATGGGTTTCAGACTGTCTTATGAGCTTCAGCTCATGGTTCTGGACTCCACTTTGTTCTGTTCCCCACTTTACATGCGTCTTCTCTGCCAGCCTTCCTGCCCTGTGGACACCAGACTCCAGAATTGAACTTGAAGACAGCAGCCTTACAGAGAGAGACTGCATAACCAGCTCCCACAATTGAGGAAGTTTAGATCCCTATAATCCCTTCTCTCTCTCTCTCTCTCTCTCTCTCTCTCTCTCTCTCTCTCACACACACACACACACACACACACACACAAACACAGTGGCTCTGCTTCTCTGCTTGACTTGATAGATAGACTTTGGTTTTCAGCCTTTTGACTGTAATTTGAATAGGTGAGGTTTTCTTTGTATTTACTCTATTTGGAGTTTTCTGAACTTTTTGAATTTCTCATCTTTCACTAACTTTGGAGAATTGGGGGCCATTATTTCTTAAAATATATTTTCTGTCTTATTGTCTGTTTCTTCTCTTTTTGTAATTCCCATTACACATGTATTAGGCCATTTGATATTGTCTCACAGGTCGAGTTCTGTTAACTTTTTCTAATTTTTTATCCTATTCTCTTCATAACGGATAATTTCTATTGATAAATAGACTGAGTCATATGTAATATTTAATCTGTTGTAAGCCCATATAGTGAGTTTCTTATTTTTCCATTTTAGATTTTCTATTTGGTTCTTTTTAAAATAGTCTCCATTTCTCTGCTTAGATTTCCTATCTCTTTATTCATTATGAACATATTTTACTTCACATCATTCTGCATGGTTATAAAACCTGCTTTAAAATCCTTGTGTGCTAATTCCAACATTCAGGTCACTCCATATCAGTCTTCATTGATTGTCATTTTCTGTGGGCCATCTTTTCCTGTTTCTTTTCATGTTGAGTCATTTTAGAAATTATCCTAGACATTGTGACCGATATGTAGTAGTAGCCTCTGAATTCTGTTAGATTATAACAAAGAACGTTGATTCTTTGTTTGGTTGTTTGTTTTAGTAGGCAACTTATCATGGCTGAACTCAAATTGCAAACCGTCTTCTTTCCAGTAGGTGGCAGTTAAAATATCAAGCCAGTTTATTTAGACTTCACTAGGGGGCTTAGAGTCTGTTCTGTGGTTTCGGGAGTCAGCCAGAGTTTTGGGAAGACTTTATGTTCAGCACATGGGGTTCCCTCTTTTTAGCTTTCTGTTTTCTGGGATTTTTCCTCCCTCACTTTTTTTTTCTTCCACTTTTATTGAGCTATAATTGACATATGGCACTGTATAAGTTTAAGGTGTACAGCATAATGATTTGACTTACATACATCATGAAATGTTAACCACAGTAAGTTTAGTAAACATCCATCATCTCATATACATACAAAATAAAAGAAAACATTTTTATTCCTTGTGATGAGAACTCTTAGATTTACTCTCTCAACAACTTTCATACGTAACATACAGGAGTGTGTGTGTTTTTTAATTTTTTTCATTGATGTATAGATTGTGTACAATATTATATAAGTTACAGGTATACAATATACTGATTCACAGTTTTTAAAGGTTATAATCCATTTATAGTTATCATAAAATATTGGCTATATTTCCCATGTTGTATACTATATCCTTGTAGCCTATTTTATGCTTAATAGTATGTACCTCTTAATTCCCTACCCCTATATTGCCTCTCCCCCCTTTCCTCTCCCCACTGATAACCACTAGTTTGTTTTCTATATCGGTGAGTCTGCTTCTTTTTTGTTATATTCACTAATTTGTTATATTTTGTAGATTCCACATATAAGTAATATCATACAGTATTTATCTTTCTCTGTCTGACTTACTTCACTTAGCATAATACCCTCCAAGTCCATCCATGTTGCTGCAAACGGCAGAGTTTCATTCTTTTTCTTTACAGCTGAGCAGTATTCCTATATATATAACCACATCTTTTTCCATTCATCAGTTGGTGGACACTTAGGTTGCTTCCGTATCTTGCAATTGTAAATTATACTGCTGTGAACATTAGGGTGCATGTATCTTTCATGAATTAGTGGTTTGGGTTTTTTTTTAATCTGTACCCAGAAGTGGAATTTCTGTGTTACATGATAGTTCTAGTTTTACTTTTTTGAGAAACCTCCATACTGTATCCTATAATGGCTGTACCAATATACATTCCTACCAACAGTGTACAAGACTTCCCTTTTCTCCACATCCTCACCAACATATTTTTTTTTATGATAGCTATTCTGACAGGTGTGATGTGATATCTCATTGTGGTTTTGATTTGCATTTCCCTGATGATTAGCATCTTTTCATGTGCCTCTTGGCCATCTGCATTTCCTTTTTGGAAAAATGTCTATTCAGTTCTTCTGCCCATTTTTTAATTGAGTTGTTTATTTTTTTGATTTTCAGTCTTTGAGCTGTTTATATATATTGGATATTAACCCCTTTTTGGTCATATCATTTGCAAATATTTTCTCCCATTCAGTAGGTTGTCCTTTCACTTTGTCAATGGTTTCTTTGCTGTGCAAAAGCTTTTAAGTTTAATTAGGTCCATTTATTTTTGCCTTTATTTTCTTTGCTTTAGGAAACAGGTCCAAAGAAATATTGCTGCCATTTATGTCAAAGAGTGTTCTGCCTATGTTTTCCTCTAGAAGTTTTATAGTATCCGGTCTTACATTTAATTCTTTAATCCATTTTGAGTTTACTTTTGTATATGTTGTTAGAGAATATTCTCATTTCATTCTTTTACATGTAGCTGTCCAGTTTTCCCAGCACCACTTATTGAAGAGACTGTCTTTCCTCCATTGTATATTCTTGCCTCCTTTGTCATAGGTTAGGTGACCATAAGTGCATGGGTTTATTTTGGGGCTCTCTATTCTCTTCCATTGATCTATGTGTCTGTTTTTGAGCCAGTACCACACTGTTTTGATTCCTCTATCTTTGTATACATTCTGAAGTCAGAGAGTGTGATTGCCCCAGCTCTATTCTTCATTCTCAAGAGTGTCTTGGCTATTCGGGTCTTTTGTGTTTACATACAAATTTTAAAATTATTTGTTCTAGTTCTGTGAAAAATGCCATTGGTATTTTATTAGGGATTGCATTGAATCTGTGTATTGCCTTGGGTAGTATGGTCATTTTAACAATATTAATTCTTCCAGTTCAAGAACACTGAATATCTTCCATATTTTTGTGTCATCTTTACTTTCTTTCATCATTGTCATAGTTTTCTAAGTACAGTTCTTTTACCTCCTTAGGTAGATTTATTCTTAGGTATTTTATTCTTTTTGACTCAATGGTAAATGGGATTGTTTCCTTAATTTCTTTTTCTGATAGTTCATAGTTAACGTGTAGAAATGAAACAGATTTCTGTATGTTAATTTTATATCCTGCAACTTTACCGAATTCACTGAGGAACAATAGTAGTTTTCTGGTAACGTCTTTAGGATTTTCTGTGTATACAATCATGTCACCTGCAAACAATGACTGTTTTACTTCTTCCTTTACAGTTTGGATTCTTTTTATTTTTTATGCTTGTCTGATTGCTGTGGCTAAGACTTCCAAAACTATGTTAAATAAAAATGGAAAGAGTGGCATCTTTGTCTTGTTTCTTATCTTAGAGGAAATGCTTCCAGCTTTTCACTGTTGGGTATGATGTTAGCTGTGAGTTTGTCATATATGGCCTTTATTATGTTGAGGTATGTTCCCTCTGTGCCCACTGTCTGGAGATCTTTTATCATAAATGGGTGTTGAATTTGTCAAAAGTTTTTCTGCATCTAGTGAGATGATCATATTGTTTTTATTCTTCAGTTTGTTAATGTGGTGTATCACGTTGATTGGTTTGCAGATTTTGAAAAATCCTTGCATCCCCAGGATAAATTCCATATGATAATGGTGTATGATCCTTTTAATATATTGTTGGATTCACTTTGTTAATATTTTCTTGAGGATTTCTTCTCTCTAGGTTACTTTTTATGTCCATTAATATTTGCCTTATATATTGAGGTGCTCCTATGTTGGGTGAATGCATATATATATATATATATATATATATATATATATATATATACAATTATTATATCTTCTTCTTGGATTGATTCCTTGATCATTATGTAGTGTCTTTCTTTGTCTCTGGCAGCAGTCTTTATTTTAAAGTCTATTTTGTCTGATATAAGTATTTGTACTCTAGCTTTCTTTTCATTTCCATGTTCATGGAATACCTTTTCCAGTCCCCTCACTTTCATTCTGTTTGTGTCATTATATCTGAGGTGAGTCTCTTGTAGGCTGCATATATACGGGTCTTCTTTTTGTATCTATTCAGCCACTCTCTGTCTTTTGATTGGAGTATTTAGTACATTTACATTTGAGGTAATTATCAGTAGGTATGTTCCTATTGCCATTTTGTTAATTGTTTTAAGGTTGTTTTCGTAGGCCTTTTTTTTCCTTTCTTCTTTTGTTCTTTTGTAATTTGATGACTATCTTCAGTGTTATGTTTGGATTCCTTTTTCTTTTTTGTACGTATATCTATTATAGATATTTTGTGGTTACCAGGAGGTTACTATTATACATATGTGTGTGTGTGTGTGTGTGTGTGTGTGTGTGTCTTTGTATGAATGATTGTTTTAAGTTGCTGATCTCTGAATTTCTATTGTTTTGAATTTTTTTTTTTTTACAGCAGGTTCTTATTATAATGTTATCTATTTTATACATATTAGTGTATATGTATCAATCCCAATCTCTCAGTTCATACCACCACCACCCCCACCCCATGCGCCCATTTCCCGCCATGGTGTCCATATGTTTGTTCTCTACATCTGTGTCTCTTTCTGCCTTGCAAACCGGTGCATCTGTACCATTTATCTAGATTCCATGTATATGCGTTAATATATGATATTTGTATTTCTCTTTCTGACTTACTTCACTCTGTATGACAGTCTCTAGGTCCATCTATGTCTCTGCAAATGACCCGATTTTGTTTCTTTTTATGGCTGAGTAATATTCCATTATATATATGTACCACGTCTTCTTTATCCATTCGTCTCTCGATGGGCATTTAGGTTGCTTCCATGACTTGGCTATTGTTAAGTAGTTCTGCAGTGAACATTGGGGTGCATGTGTCTTTTTGAGTTATGGTTTTCTCTGGGTACATGCCCAGTAGTGGGATTGCTGGGTCATATGGTAATTCTGTTTTTAGTTTTTTACGGAACCTCCATACTGTTCTCCATAGTGGCTGTAGCAATTTACATTCCCACCAATAGTGCAAGAGGGTTCCCTTTTCTCCACACCCTCTCCAGCATTTGTTGTTTGTAGATTTTCTGATGATGCCCATTCTTACCAGTGTGAGGTGATATGTCATTGTAGTTTTGGTTTGCATTTCTCTAATAATTAGTGATGTTGAGCAGCTTTTCATGTGCCTCTTTGCCATCTGTATGTCTTCTTTGGATAAATGTCTATTTAGGTCTTCTGCCCATTTTTGGATCTGGTTGTTTGTTTTTTTAATATTGATCTGCATGTGCTGTTCATATAGTTTGGAGATTAATCCTTTATCCATGGATTCATTTGCAAATATTTTCTCCCATTTTGAGGATTGTGTTTTCGACTTCTTTATAGTTTCCTTTGCTGTGCAAACACTTTTAAGTTTCATTAGGTCCCATTTGTTTATTTTTGTTTTTATTTCCATTACTCTAGGAGGTTGGTCAAAAAAGATCTTGCTGTGATTTATGTCATAGAGTGTTCTTCCTGTGTTTTCCACTAGAGTTTTATAGTGTCCAGTCTTACATGTAGGTCTTTAATCCATTTTGAGTTTATTTTTGTGTATGGTATCAGGGAGTGTTCTAATTTCATTCATTTACATGTACCTGTCCAGTTTTCCCAGCACCACTTATTGAAAAGGCTGTCTTTTCTCCATTATATATTCTTGCCTCCTTTGTCATAGGTTAGGTGACCATAGGTGAATGGGTTTATCTCTGGGCTTTCTATCCTTTCCCATTGACCTATATCTCTGTTTTTGTGCCAGTACCATATTATCTTGATTACTGTAGCTTTGTAGTAGAGTCTGAAGTCAGGGAGTCTGATTCCTTCAGCTCCGTTTTTTTCCCTCAAGATTGCTTTGGCTATTCGGAGTCTTTTGTGTCTCCATACAAATTTTAAGATTTTTGTTCTAGTTCTATAGAAAATGACATTATTAATTTTATACGGATTGCATTGAATCTGTAGATTGCTTTGGGTAGTATAGTCATTTTCACAATATTGATTCTTCCAATCCAAGAACATGGTATATCTCTCCATGTCATCTTTGATTTCTTTCATCAGTGTCTTATAGTTTTCTGCATACATGTCTTTTACCTCCTTAGGTAGGTTTATTCCTAGGTATCTTATTCTTTTTGTTACAATGGTGAATGGGATTGTTTCCTTACTTTCTCTTTCTGATCTTTCCTTGTTGGTTTATAGGAATGCAAGAGATTTCTTTGCATTAATTTTGTATCCTGCAACCTTACCAAATTCATTGATTATCTCTAGCAGTTTTCTGGTGGCATCTTTAGGATTCTCTATGTATAGTATCATGTCATCTGCAAACAGTGACAGTTTTACTTTTTCTTTTCCAGTTTGGATTCCTTTTATTTCTTTATCTTCTCTGATTGCTGTGGCTAGGACTTCCAAAACAATGTTGAATCATAGTGGCGAGAGTGGACCTCCTTGTCTTGTTCTTGATCTTAGAGAAAATGTTTTCAGTTTTTCACCATTGAGAATGATGTTTGCTGTGGGTTTGTCATATATGGCCTTTATTATGTTTAGATAGTTTCCCTCTATGCCCACTCTCTGGAGAGCTTTTATCATAAATCAGTGTTGAATTTTGTCAAAAGATGTTTTTGCATCTTTTGAGTTGATCATATGGTTTTTATTCTTCAATTTGTTAATATGGTGTACCACATTGATTGATTGGCACCTCTGCAGTTTTTTGGAAGCATTTGAGAAGGATGCGTTTTAGCACTTCTCTAAATATTTGATAGAATTCACCTGTGATGCCATCTTGTGCTGGATTATTGTTTGTTGGAAGATTTTTAATCACACTTTCAATTTCATTACTTATGATTGGTCTGTTCGTATTTCTGTTTCTTCCTGGCTCAGTCTTGGTAGGTTATACCTTTCTAAGAATTTGTCCGTTTCTTCCAGATTGTCTATTTTATTGGCATAGAGTTGCCTGTAGTATTCTCTTATGATGCTTTGTATTTCTGTGGTGTCTGTTGTAACTTCTCCTTTTTCATTTCTAATTTTATTGATTTGAGTCCTCTCCCTCTTTTTCTTGATGAGTCTGGCTAAAGGTTTATCAATTTTGTTTATCTTCTCAAAGAACCAGCTTTTAGTTTTATTGATCTTTGCTATTGTTTTCTTTGTTTCTATTTCATTTATTTCTGCTCTAATCCTTATGATTTCTTTACTTCTACTAACTTTGGGTTTTGTTTGTTCTTCTTTCTCTAGTTCTCTTAGATTCTCTAACAATCTAAGGTTAGATTATTTATTTGAGATTTTTCTTGTTTCTTGAGGTAAGATTGTTTTGCTATAAACTTCCCTGTTAGAACTGCTTTTGCTGCATCCCTTAGGTTTTTGAATGTCATGTTTTCATTGTCATGTGACTGTAGGTGTTTTTTAACTTCCTTTTTGATTTCTTCAGTGATCTCTTGATTATTTAGTAATGTATTGTTTACCCTCCATGTGTTTGTGTTCTTTTACGTTTTTTTCCATGTAATTTATTTCTAATCTCATACTGTTGTGGTCGGAAAAGATGCTCGATATGATTTCAATTTTCTTAAATTTACCGGGGCTTGATTTGTGACCCAAGATGTGATCTATCCTGGAGAATGTTCTCTGTGCACTTGAGCAGAAAGTGTAATCTGCTGTTTTCAGATGGAATGTGCTATAAATATCAATTAAATCTATCAGGTCTATGTGTCATTTAAAGCTTTTGTTTCCTTATTAATTTTCTGTCTGGATGATCTATCCATTGGTGTAAGTGAGGTGTTAAAGTCCCCCACTATTATTGTGTTACTGTCAATATCCTCTTTTATAGTTTTTAGTATTTGCCTTATGTACTGAGGTGATCCTATGTTGGGTGCATATATATTTATAATTTTTATATCTTCTTGTATTGATCCCTTTATCATTATGCAGTGTCCTTCCTTATCTCTTGTAACACTTTTTAAAGTATTTTTTCTGATATGAGTATTGCTACTCCAGCTTTCTTTTGATTTCCAATTGCATGGAATATGTTTTTCCATCCCCTCACTTTCAGTCTGTATGTGTCCCTAGATGTGAAGTGCATCTCTTGTAGACAGCATATATACGAGTCTTGTTTTTGTATCCATTCAGCCAATCTGTGTGTTTTGGTTGGAGCATTTAATCCACTCACATTTAAGGTAATTATTGATATGTATGTTCCTATACCATTTTCTTAATTGTTTTGGGTTTGTTTTTTTTGTTTTGTTTTTGTTTTTGTTTTGTATTTTTTTTTTTGCGGTACGCGGGCCTCTCACCGCTGTGGCCCCTCCCGTCGCGGAGCACAGGCTCTGGACGCGCAGGCTCAGCGGCCATGGCTCACGGGCCCAGCCGCTCCGCGGCACGTGGGATCCTCCCGGACCGGGGCACGAACCTGCGTCCCCTGCATCGGCAGGCGGACTCTCAACCACTGCGCCACCAGGGAAGCCCTTGGGTTTGTTTTTGTAGGTCCTTTTCTTCTATTGTGTTTCCCACTTAGAGAAGTTCCTTTAGCATTTGTTGTAGAGCTGGTTTGGTGGTGCTAAATTCTCTTAGCTTTTGCTTGTCTGTAAAGCTTTTGATTTCTCTGTCAAATCTGAATGAGATCCTTGCCATGTAGAGTAATCTTGGTTTTAGGTTCTTCCCTTTCATCATTTTAAATATATCATGCCACTGCCTTCTGCCTTGTAGAGTTTCTGCTGAGAAATCAGCTGTTAACCTTAAGCTGTTTTTCTGGGGGTTTTTTTTGTTTGTTTGTTTTTTTATTGCTTCATCTGGTACATAGTCCTCTGCCTTTTCATTTTGTCTGTCTTTCTCTGAATGTGGCTTTCCTTCCACAGGCTGCAGGATTGTAGTTCTTCTTGCTCCTGCTGTCTGCCCCCTGGTGGATGAGGCTATATAAGAGACTTGTGCAAGCTTCCTGATGGGAGGGACTGGTGTTTGGTATAGCTGGGTGTTGCTCTGGTGGGCAGAGCTCAGTAAAACTTTAATCTGCTTGTCTGCTGATGAGTGGGGCTGAGCTCCCTCCCTGTTGTCTGTTTGGCCTGAGGCTACCCAGCACTGGAGCCTATAGGCTCTTTATTGTGGCTACTGGCAGACTCTGGGAGGGCTTATGCCACAGAGTACTTCCCAGAACTTCTGCTGCCAGTGTCTTTGTCCCCACAGTGAGCCACAGCCACCACCAGTGGCCCACCCATGCCTCTGCAGGAGACTTTCTAACACTAGCAGGTAGGTCTGGTTCAGTCTCCTATGGGGTCACTGCTCTTCCCCTGGATCCTGATGCACACACTACTATGTGTGTGCCCTCCAAGAGTAGTCTCTGCTTCCTCCAGTCCTGTTGAAGTCCTACAATCAAATCCCACTAGCCTTCAAAGTCTGATCCTCTGGTAATTCCTCCTCCTGTTGCTGGACCCTAGGTTAGGAAGCCTGACATGGGACTCAGAACCTTCACTCTAGTGGGTGGACTTCTGTGGTATAATTGTTCTCCAGTTTGCGAGTCACCCACCCAGCGGTTATGGGATTTGATTTTATTGTGATTGCACCCCTCCTACCATCTCATTGTAGCTTCTCCTTTGTCTTTGGATGTGGGGTATCTTTTCTGGTGAATTCCTGTGTCTTGCTGTTGATGATTGTTCAGCAGTTAGTTGTGATTTTGGTGCTCTCACAAGAGGGAGTGAGTGCACATCTTTCTACTCCACCATCTTGAACCAATCTTCTTATCTCTGAATTTCAAATGTACTTTAACAACCCTGCATTTGTACTCTCCTCCCCTTATGATTACTGTCTTTGATATCATTTTTTACATCTAATTGTTTTGTATATTCCTTAACTGCTTATTGTGGATATAGACGGTTTTACTACTTTTGTCTTTTAACCTTCCCACTAGCGTAGTTCATGGGCGATATCCTATCTTTACTCAATGTTTGCATTTACCATTGAGCTTTTTCATTTCATAATTTTCTTGTTTCTAGTTGTGGCCTTTTCTTTTATGCCTAGAGAAGTTCCTTTAACATTTGTTGTAAAGCTGGTTTGGTGGTGTTGAACTCTTTTAGCTTTTAGTTGTGTCTAAAGCTTTTGGTCTCTTCATCAAATCTGAAAAGAGCCTTGCTGGGTAGAGTATTCTTGGTTGTAGGTTCTTCCATTTCATCACTTTAAATATATCATGCCACTCCATTCTGGACTGCAGAGCTTCTGCTGAAAAATCAGCTGATAGACTTCTGGGAATTTGCTTATATGTTATTTGTTGCTTTTCCCTTGCTGCTTTTAAAACAGTAAGTCCCCTACATACAAACCTTCACCTTGCGAACTTTCAAAGATGCAAACGTGTGTTCCTTCAATGTCAGGCGTGAATGAAATTGCAGCCTGCCCTCCATCTCCTATTGCTGACGATCCTTCAGCTCTGCCATCTCCCACCTCCTCTCCCTCCTGTAGTCAGTAACTCTTCTTGCCTGTTCACTTGATGCCAGCTCCTGTGTGCCAGATGTTGTACTGTACTAGTGTACTTTTCAAGGTACTGTAGTGTAAGATTAAATTTTTTTTATTTTTTGTTTTTGTATGTATTATTTGTGTGAAAAGTATTGTAAATCTATTTCAATACAGTACTATATAGCCAATTGTGTTAGTTGGGTACGTAGGCTAACTTTGTTGGACTTGTGAACAAATTGGACTTACAAACGTGCTCTTGGAATGGAACTCATTCATATGTAGGGGATGTACTGTATTCTCTGTCTTTAATTTTCGTCATTTTAATTGCAATCCGTTTTGGTGTGCTCCTCTTTGGGTTAATCCTGTATTGGACTCTGTGCTTCCCGGACTTGGGTGACTGTTTCCTCCCAGCATAGGGACATTTTCAGCTATTATGTCTTCATATATGTTTTCAGCCCCTTTCTCTCTCTTTTCTCCTGGGACCCCTATGATGAGAATATTATTGTGCTTGATGTTATTCCAGAGTCTTTTAAACTGTCCTCATATCTTTTCATTCTTTTTTCTTTTTTCTGTTCAGCATCAGTGATTTCCACCACTATGTCTAACAGCTCACAGATCCATTCTCCTCTGTTTCATTGTTGATTCCTTCTAGTTTAATTTTCATTTCAGTTATTGTAGTCTTCATCTCTGTTCTTTATATTTTCTAACTCCTTTTTAAAAACTTCTACCTTCTTGCTCTGTACATTCATTTTTCTCTTGAGTTCTTTAATCACTTCTACAATCGTTACCCTGAATTCTTCCTTGGGTAAATTGCCTATTGTCACTTCACTTAGTTCTTCTAGGGTTTTATATTGTTCCTTCATCTGGAACATGTTTTTCTGCTGCCTCATTTTGTCTATTTTGCTGTTTTTATTTTTATGTATCTGGTAGGTTTGTTACATTTCCCAACCTTGGAGAAGTTGCCTTCTGTAGGAGGCAACTTATGCATCCCAGCGGTGCACTCCCCTCTTGTCACCCAAAGTGTATGCTCTGCGTGTTCCCCCTATGAAGGCTGCGTGGGTCCTTCTGTTGTGGCCATTATGTGGGTGACCTGGTAGGCTTAGTTGGCCCCTAGGCCAGCTGGTTGCCAGCCCCTGCCTTGTGTGGAGGCTGACAGCTGCTTATTAGTGGGGCCTAGTCATTAGACAGCTGACTGCAGAACCCCAGGGGGCCCCAGGGCTAGTTCTGGTTCACTGGTGGATGGAGTCAAGGTCCAGAAGACTCCCCGTGGCCTTTGTCCTCCCAGTGGTGGGTAAAGCCAGGTCCTGGGCTTAGTGCCAGACTACAGGCAGGCAGATCTGGGTCCTGGATTCTGGCTGCAGGGTCCTGGGATCCCAGAGCTGGTGTCAGATCACTGATGGGGACGGGGGAGCTAGTTCCTGACACAGTTGGGTATGGAGCCCAGGGTGTCCCTAAGCTTGTGTGGGCCTGCTAGTGGCCAGGGCCAGGGCCCAGCTGCTCTAAGGGCAGGATCTGGCATGCTATTGGCAGGCTGCATCCTCAGGCTGCAGGATTGTGGTTTTCTTGCATCTGCTGTGTGCCCTCTGGTGGGTGAGGTTGGCCTAGAGGCTCATGCAGGTTTTCCGGAGGGCAAGGCCAGTGCCTACTCACTGGTGGGTGGACTACGGTCTTGGCCGTCTGGTAGGCAGTGTCTAGAGGCATGTCTAAAAGTGGCTGTGGGCTCAGGAAGTCTTTAGGCAGCTTGCCTGCTGATGGGTGGTGCTGTTTCCCTGCCCAGTTAGTTGTTTGTCCTGAAGTGTCACCTGAGGCTATTGGGTGGGGCCAGGTTGTGGTGCTAATGAGCCAGAGGGAGAATCCCACTATGGTGGCTGCCCGCATCAGTGTCCATGCAGTAGAAAGCTCCCAAGTATGGCTGCTGCCTGTGTTTATGCCCCCAAGGTGAGCCATAGCCACTACCGGGTCTCTGGGAGACTCTCTAAGACTAGCAGATAGATCTGGCCCAGGTTCCAAGCAAATTACTGCTTTTGCCCTGGGTCCTGGTATATGTGAGATTTTGTATGTGCCCTTTAAGAGTGAAGTCTCTATTTCTCCCAGTCCTTTGGGACTTCTGAAATTAAGCCCCACTGTTCTTCAAAGCCATATGCTCTGGGGACTCATCTTTCCATTGCAGCACCCCAGGGTGGGGAGCCCAACGTGGGACTCAGAACTCTCATTCCTACAGTTCTCCAGTTTGTGTGTTGCCCACCTGGGTAAATGGGACTTGTTTTAGTGCAAGTATGCCCTTCCTACTTGTCTCCTTATGGTTCTTTCTTTATGCCTTTAGTTGTAGAAGATCTTTTCAGGTAGGTTCTGGTCGTTTCCATCAATGGTTGTTCTGCAAATAGTTGTGAAATTGGTGTGCTCATGAGAGGAGGTGAGCTCGGAGTCTTGCTACTCTGCTATCTTGGCCAATCTCCTCCTGCCTCACTTTAAAGCTACTGTGCTTATCCCAAACTCTGTCCCCTGGTTCTTCATGGCAGTAAGATTGTAGGTTTCTAATCCAAGTTTTAACCCTGAATGGTATAGACTAGGGTCCATTTTCAGGCTAAAAGCCACAAAAATGAGAAGTTCATCCAGCACCATTCCTTCTTCGTAGTGTCTATGTCCCCTGTATATACCTGTTTCCAGTTGCTTCCCAGAACCTTCAGATTTTTTCCAGACTTTCCAGCTTTTCATATTTTTTCAAGAGTTTATAATTATCCATAGGAGGTTTGATCCAATAGGAACTGCTTGGCCATTAAACACAAGCAAAACTTAGTATTTGTTCTGAATTGTGCATTATTACATACCAAATATAAATCTTTTCTTCTGGTGACACAGTAATGCTTTCTATTCATGAAAGAAGTATCCCACAGGGCTTCCCTGGTGGCGCAGTGATTAAGAATCCACCTGCCAATGCAGGGGACACGGGTTCAAGCCCTGGTCCAGGAAGATCCCACATGCCACAGAGCAAGTAAGCCCATGCACCACAGCTACTGAGCCTGCACTCTAGAGCCCGTGAGCCACAACTACTGAGCCCACGTGCCACAACTACTGAAGCCCATGCACCTGGAGCCCGTGCTCCACAACAAGAGAAG